>NC_142929.1:143616033-143643533 GCF_046866305.1 Octopus bimaculoides | reverse complement strand
GTAGATATATACTTTAATATTCTGCTATAGTAATAACAAAAATTACTTTAAAATAATAAATCATACTGTTACGATTATTATTATTATTATTATTATTATTATTATTATTATTATTATTATTATTATTATTATTATTATTATTATTATTGAGTGAGAGAGCAGTGCATGCCATCAAAGTGGCACTGGGGTACAAATATACGAAGCCCATTATACCCATCATGACTACCCGTCTGATAAGGGTACAACCATATGTGCGCGCCATCGTGATCTCATATCAAAATAAACAGCGCATGACCTCGCAGGTGGGGTCCAGTTAGAATTTTGTTTAAGGATGTCGAGCAAAACACCCATATTTCCAAAGGTGAATTATTCAAGCCCCCAAGAATTCCTCTCAATTCCTATGATGCTCCCCCACTACTTCTGCTCATGATCAGAGATGCACATATCGTCAGCCACCAATGGACATGATCAACTGGTTAAGATCATACAACTGACAAGCAAATCTGTGGTATTAAGCAGAATATTTACTGTAGCCCATCTTTTATACCAAGACAAACCAATGATAACACTTCCACTCAATTAAGAAGGACTTTTTCGTCGTCTCTTTGTACTTCTTCCTTCGTTTTTCCTTTTTGCCTCTTCTTTCAACACTCCTTCGTTCGTGACAGTAGCAAGGTTTCCTTACTGTGGGCTGAGTATCTTGTTAAGCTCTCGTGTACAATGCGTACACAGTCTTCCGCATTTATCAGTCCTCTTCCTCCAGTTGCTCTCTTCATGTATAAGTGACCAGTGTCTGCACGTGGATGATGGGCCTCATGCCTCGTTAGGCGCTTTCTTGACTTCCTGTCCATTTCCTTTAGTTCCTTCTCTGTCGTTTCCAGGATTCCAGCGCCTTACCGAACTACTGCGACTGCGCGCAAGTTTATTGCCAACATCATGCTTTGAGCATTCAGTTTTCAAGCCAATATTTTTCTTACTCGCCGCACAGCAGTCAAAGTGATACTGGGATAAATGATATACGAAGGTCAATACACCTATCATAACTTCACATCATAACTACCAGACACATGCAACACAAACATATGTGCGTGCCATGGTGATCCCACATCAAGAAAAACAGTGCATGACCTCGCAGGTGGGGTCCAGTTACAGTTTTCTTTAGGTCCAGTAGCCCGTCCGGCTGAAAAGGTCCATGAATAATGTTTGTTTAAAGATGATGAATAAACCATCACATCAATGATTCTAGAGATCAATTATTCAAACCCCAAAACTATCACCCAGCATATAGCTGTGAGGTTTTCACACTACTCTTTCTCGTGATTAGAGATGCACATATCCTCAACCACTGGGGGACATGATTAGTTGGTTAAAGTCAAGCAAATGAAATGCAAATCTGTGGTATTGAGCAGAATATTTGCTGTAGGCCGTTTGTTTACTCGAAGTCGAAACATGTACATGATAACACTTCCATTCAGTTAAGTTCAGAAGCCATAAGTTATTATTATCATCATCATCATTGTTATCATTATTATTATTGTTGTTATTATTATTATTGTTATTATTGTTATTATTGTTATTATTATTATTATTGTTATACATGTGCACCAATTTATTTAGGTGTTTGATTGTAACCCTAATTCACTTTGCCTTTTCAGCCTGTAAAATCTATAAAACTCTGTAAAGGTTTTGAATATTGCTGTTTTTGGTATTGTCCCCATGAAATCTATTTCAAATCACCACAGTTCTACATCTCATATTTCGTCATCAGTAACAAAATTTCAATGCGCAATTCAATGCATCGCTGCATTCACAATGCTAGGGTGACAATGGGATTTTCTGTGCAACGGATGCGGCAGCTATACAAAACTGAATTCTTTTCTAAGCAACTTTATATTCACGTTTTCTCATCGTACACTGAAACACACATGTTTTTTTTTTCGTCTATGCACATGCATTTACAAATAATAAACAAATACATACATAAAACTATACATATATATATATACATATACAAACATACATATGTATACACACACACACACATATACAAATGTATATACATACATACATACATACACACACACACACACACACACACACACACACACATATATACATATATATATATATATATATATATATATATATATATATATATACATCATGGTCTGTCAGAAGAATTGAGAAACCTTTACAATGTAGACGTGGATGTCTTCAAGACAATAGCTACACATTATCTTATTCACCACACCGATGGACTGCCGTCTCGCTATGAAGTACTTCATGCGAAAATTGAGCCAATAGCTGGGGAAAAAAGCACTTATAAGAACGATATTATCAAATCTCGCCACCCCCAAAAACAACTAAATAAGTGGACTCTGCAAAGTTTGCAAAGTCATGGAGGTGCTTCAGTTTGGACGCAAGTAAATATCTATATATCTATATATATATTTATCGTGATGAATTTATCTTCGTCCTTTAATAGGAATTTTTTCCATAGATTTCTAATGTCTTTCCCTGGTAAGTTATTTACGAATTTTTACATCGTATAGTGATGAAAGTATGTAAAGAAATAATGAATATAAGACTTAATTTATTAAACAAAGTTCAATAAATTTCATCATATAAATGAAATGAAGCAGATTTGATGTTAAAATTGATTATCCTTTTATTTCATATTCCCAGACAATTGTCTCAGACAAAAGGACCAATGTTTCCATAAATCGAACATCATAAACGTCGAATTTGTACTCTTCAGTAGGTGAGAAAAAGTAAAAATGTACAAAAAGACGTTAAAAATATACATAGAATTGTTTCGTCGTTTTCATTATTATTTAGGTAATTGTATATTCTTTCTACCACTCACGATTATTTGAATCGAGACTAAAACATTAAAGGACTAGGCTGCTTAAATATCTAATATTTTATTTTTGGTTTCCTCGCTATGAAATAGAATATATTTCTCCATATAAAACAAAATCTTCCTAAAGAAAATACTGGTTAAGATGTATGTGTGTGTATGTTCAGAAATACCAAATAAGGAGCTATATACTATTTTTAATTTTTATTTAAAAATGTGTTGGCCGTCATCTGTCATTTCTACTATGTTTTTAAGTAAGTAGGAAGTTACTACTAGTCCGTGAGCTTCATTAATAGTTTATATCGTTTTGCATTTAAGTATTTTATAAAAGTCAATAATCAATAGACGATATAGATCTTACATGTCGATAGATAATTTTTTTAAAATGAACCTAAGGAAATACGTACAAACTCGATTAAAGATGTATTTAAAGGGGACCACTTACACGATTGTCGTAAAATATAATAAGGTGTATTTCGTATTGAACAAAAATTTTTTTTAAATGATTATTTCTTCGACATATTTAGTTTATGGAGAAAATATCGTTATGTTTTTCCTGATGAGGATATTTAAAAAACATATGGTATATAATTATAAGCAATGCAGGTGAGATAACATTTGAAATAACTTATTTACTAGCTACATTTTTCTTGTATATGGATACGTACATATGCATATACTTATTCGTATACGTAAAAAAAAGCGAGTACGATGAAGATTACTCGCGAAAAACTACGTCAATTTCGTGTTCTAATAATGTACTCTCTCTCTCTCTCTCTCTCTCTCTCTATATATATATATATATATATATATATATATATATATATATATAAATGTGTGTGTTGTGTATATATATATATATATATATATATATATATATATATATATATATATATACACACACATACACGCATATATTCATATACACATACACATACGTACATACTTGTTCATATACATATGTAAATATACGTACAGATACATATACAAATACATAAACATAAAATTGATTAGCTAAAAGAATTATGATTCATACGCTTTTATTTGAGTGTACCTTATTCATACTTTCATTTTTGTCACAATATCGTTTTTTCATTACTATTTTATTATTATTATTTTATGTTTGACTTTTGCTTTGCATTTGTATAAGTTGGATCCAAGTCTCACCCAGAGACCCCAAGAGACAACAAGTTAGAAGTTCATGTAGGTGTTATGCCTACGGTACCATATATTTGGATTTGTACATAGTGTTGTTCTAGAGAATGTTTCAGAAACCATATGAAAATTATGTGTTTGTTTTAAACTTTTAGATCACGTAGACAGTATTTTACGTAGGATATTGGCAATTCCCATGAGCACTATCTTTTGAACTTCAGCCATTTTGGGGTTATAATAATAATCGTACTCGGACGATTTATATTTTACTTTTTTTGTTATCTTATTATTCTTTATTCTTTATTCGAAGGTTGTAATAATTGTTGTTTAACCAAGTATTTCGTTTTTGCATTTGGTTTGTAAGATTCTTTTTGACACTGAGTACTTGATAACTTTCTTATAAAGATTTTATTCTATTTTTAAATTGTATATATATGCAGAAACATATTGATAACTAGAGAGATAGACGGACAAATAGACAGACAGTCATCCATCCAACCGACACACAGACAGAGAAATAAATAGAAAGATAGATAAATAAACAGATTCTCGCACATACACACATATATGAGCTGCGCGTGATCTTCCTTTCATCAAATTTCACTCCAAATGCATTGGTCTACCCAAGAAAGACTGGATGTGTTGTCTGCAAAGTGAAATTTGAACGCCACATTCAGTGAAATTTTTATTTCAATGCATCCTTTCTTTTGTTAAACATTTGTTGTGTTTTAGTGAAATTCTATTGATTTGGACAGGGACTTCGGATATGTGTATTTAGTTAGATCTGAACTCTATTTCAGCAATGCTTTCATCAAAAACAATTCAGCTATGTCCATATTATCGATCATTCCGATATCTGGAACTACATTAGGCAATGCAGCTGTCCCTTTTGAAAAGGGTATGATGCCATTTCTTGGATTTCCAATTGATATTTCAAGTAAATACATTGAAATATATGGAAACATTCGCTCAAAATTTCATTCTCGTATATGTACAATAAACTGAAAATTTTCGGCTGAACCAGATAAACTGTACATTTGTAAAATCGTTTTTATGTAGCTTCTAACATTGTAAGCATTTTAAAACATTTATTTAGTCTTATTGTGGTACAAGTTTAGTATTGAACGAAGTTAACTATCGATAATTTTGTAATTTGAAAGTATTAGTGTGTAAATTGAATATACTTGTAATCATGTTTTACATATGTCTATTAAAACAATAAATGTCTACACGTTATATAAAAATAACAACTAAAGATGTATCAAAGTGAGATTAATTTGTAAAATATAATATTAATTTATAGAATCTTGGTATTATTAATGACGAACGTGATATTTCAAGCATCAGCTCGCAAAGTAAGTCTCAAAGAGATGACGTATGCACGGGGAAATGAAGTATAATGTTTATTACAGGATTAGGGTTAAGTTAAATTAAAAACATGTGCGGTGTTCCAATAAGAAGATTTATTGGTGAATAAAAAGTGGTAGTTAAATCAAACGCTGGAAGAATAATATTGTTGTAACCTACACTCAAAATTATACATACGCACACACAGATAGATAGATAGATAGATAGATAGATAGATAGAGAGATAGAGAGATAGATAGATAGATAGATAGATAGATAGATAGATAGATAGATAGATAGATAGATAGATAGATACACAGATAGATACAGGTAGATAGATGCACACGCACGTACTCAGACGCGCACATTTATATGCAAAGCATGTTAAAGAAATATAAAGAATACGATTTTCAATTGAATGCTTTATGCATCGTAATATACAGAATTCCATAATTTATTTATAGAGATTATTTCTACGAGTTATAATTAATTTCGCCGAAAGATGAGCTCCTCGGAAGAGGGCTACTTCGTAAGCGAAAGTATTCAAGACTTTGTTTATAACACTTATAGTGATAAAACTCTTAAAGTGAAAAAAGCGCACATACAGTCAAATTAAAATTTGACTTGGACCAGTGTAGTCACATTCGTGTACTTATGTAACTTTCTCTCATGTTTTCTAGAATAAACAAAGATTTTTTTTACACAAATTCATCCACATGGCTGAGGTCGACGCGAGGATATAGAAAACTTTACTTGTCAATGACGCCACAGCGTAAGATCGATTCGTGGTACTTATGAATCCAAAGCGATAACGGAAAAATATGACAGAAATGATAACCTAAAAAACATAACAACGTAACATATTAAAAATTATAGAAGAACGAATACTATAAGAAAGATGATACAGTATTTTAACTTATAATTATGACGCATAATTATTACTCATAGTGTAATGCTATAGGTATAGAATTAGGGTTACGAAGATAGTTGTGTAACCACTTTCCACTGCGCGGTGCCGTAAGCGTGTGCTTTCTGCTATAGCTCATCAATGACCAATTCTTTGGGAGTGAATTTAATTGACGGAAACTGTGTGAAACTTGTATATATGTGTATCTATGTACTTTTGTGTTTATGCTTGCCCAACCGCTAAGTTACGGGACGTAAACACACCAGCATCGGTCGTCAAGCGATGGTGGGGGGACAAACACATATACATATATATACATATATACGACGGGCTTCTTTCAGTTTCCGTGAACCAAATCCACTCACAAGGCTTTGGTCGGCCCGAGGCTATAGTAGAAGACACTTGCCCAATGTGCCACGCAGTAGGACTGAACCCGGAACCATGTGGTTGGTAGGCAACCTACTTACCACAAAGCCACTCCTGCGCCTACAGGCGATAAAAAAGGAACCAGAATTTAAAAAATAAGTAACAGGGTCGAATTGTTCGATGAAACCCAGAAAAGGAGTGCCTCATCCAATAAATCCTGTAACACCACCAGATTTCTGATGAACCAACTCTAAATTTACAGTCATCCATTTTGGGGGAAAAAATGATTACTATCATGATATAAACCCTATATTTTTCCTGGTGGCATAATACTTTTGTCATGAAATAATTTAACTTTGTTGTAGTTCTACTCTTTCTAGTTTCATTATATTCCTATCGACAACAAGCAGATAGATGCTTTTGTTTGCTATTTTATAACAATTAAAACTCATTAATTAGTTTAGAATTTAAAGAAAACTTTAATATGTTGTTTCAATTTGTGCTTTAATTACAAGAAATAAGTTGTTAATTTTGTGGAGGCTATTTTCTATTATTTATTTTTTATGGTGTCTTCTTTTCTGGTTTTCCCTGGTGTTGTCGATGTTGTGGTGTCCAGCCATGCTGTATTCGTAGCAAATCTCTCCGAGGAGAAACAAGAATTCAGGGGATATGAATAAGTTCTTAAATGTTTTTTTTTTCTTTTCAACGTATTTAATGAAGAGAATAAGCAGTTATTCAAGAAGGTTGACAGTATTCTTCGCAAATGAATAATCTCCCAATTCATGCATGCAATTGTTGACGCCGTATGTCTGTCTGTTTTTGATGCATTTATTCCAGCCTGTATGTCTGCAAGTGTGCATCTATGTAGGCATGCGTGTTCGTACGTAGATGATTTGGAAGCTATATTGTATGTATGTATATATATATATATATATATATATATATATATATATATATATTCATACATACTCACACATAAATATTATATATATATGTGTGTGTGTGTGTGTGTGTTTGTGCGCGCGTGTGTTTAATGTATACATACATTATATTTATATATATATAAATATATATATATATATATATATATATATATATATATATATATATATATATATATATATATATATATATATATATATATATATATACATATATATAGAGAGAGAGAGACATACTTACAAACATACCAGCATGATATACGTAAAGAAAAGGCATTTATATTCGCATATATAAATATACTCATGTAAATATACATACATAAATACATGCACACACACATATGTATGTCTTTAAATACATGATATACCCACATATGTATGTTTGTGCGTGTATGTATACTAAAAAGTGACTCTCCCGTTTCATCCGAGTGTAGACGAAATGTATTGAATATTTTATGGCGTCACTCACAACGTTTCTATTCTCAAATGCAGCCAGGACTGCTTTATCAGTGCACATTGCTTGTACTTCGTTTTCAAATCCTACAAGCTACATCATATCCTATTTTTAATCCTAAGTTACTGCTCAGAATCAGTAGATAGGCGAATGTTATACGTTGCAGTATTTAGTTATACAAGTTCATATTCTATGTTCACATATTTATTTCTTTATTGCCACGGGAGGCTAAACATAGAGGGGACAATCAAGGACAGACAAAAGTATTAAGTCGATTACAACGACCCCAGTAATTAATCGACCCCGAAAGGAGGAAAGCAAAAGTCGACCTCGGCGGAATTTGAGCTCAGAACGTAACGGCAGACGAAATACCGTTAAGCATTTCGCTCAGCGTGCTAACGATTCTGCTAACACACCGCCTTTTCTATAACTGTTTAACTGTTTAACTTGTTTGAGTCATTTGACTTCGGCCATGCTGGAGCACCGCTTTTAGTCGAGCAAATCTTTGTAAGCCTAGTACTTATTCTATCGTCTCTTTTGCCGAACCGCTATGTTACGGGGACATGAACACACCAGCATCGGTTGTCAAGCAATGTTGGGGGGACAAACACAGACACACAAACACACACACATATATATATATATATATATATATATATATATATATATATACATATATATACGACGGGCTTCTTTCAGTTTCCGTCTACCAAATCCACTCACAAAGCCTTAGTCGGCCGGAGGCTATAGTAGAAGACACTTACTCAAGGTGCCACGCAGTGGTACTGAACCCGGAACCATGTGGTTGGTAGGCAAGCTACTTACCACACAACCACTCCTGCGCCTTTTCTATGTTCAGATATTTTTATAATTATATTTGGTTCTAATCCTTCTTGAGTCAATAAAATATAATACTATCCAATTTCGAAGTACGATTTCATGGACTAACCTCACCGAATAATTGTCTTACTACGATAATTGCAATAATTATTTCTAATTCGTCAGTTTCTTTACTTTTTGATATCCCTGTTCACATATTTGAAACCATCCACTTGCATTTCATAAAAATTGATACTGAATGTGGTTATTCCCAAAAAACAATCTTTACTTAGTGATCCAGGAACGGTTTGATGTTCGGGTATCTTTAAAGCTTTTCCAGGTGACCATTACAATCGAAACTATGTATTGGAAAACTGGAACTCCGCACCGTAACCAAGCCAATAGGCTCTAAATGATAAACATACTATCTGTTCTGTATAATAATATTTAGCGGCAATTTTCAATTCATTTGGCTGAGTCACTTGCAAGTTATTCACCCTGGGGTCATTTACCATTGTGCAGTGTCAATACCACGATATCAACCAGCGATCCCGAAGCTGTTTTCTCATTTCCGGATTAATTCGGTGACCGGCATTCTTTTCTAACATTTATCAATAACTGACCCGAAGTTACTCGGTCTTGTCTCCAGAGCATAGGAGATATTTTAAATTGTTATGCTGCTATCTTTTATCCTTTTACAGACCGCGGCTGTGGTCATACAGGAGAACAACGCCAATGGTGAGATTTGTAATCTGTTTCATGTACACGCCCATTCTCCGTGAATGCTTTTGGTATTGGTAGATTAGTTGCTTATCGCCGCCTTTAATTGTGATCAAAATTCAAAATATAATTCCCTGTAGCGAATACATGTATGATTGACACCAGATTCAAACGTTGATTTCATGGACTTCATTAGTTTATAAAAAGAAGATATAAATTAGATCATATCTTCGTCACCTTCTAATAAGCTTCAGTCTCCTAGGTATTGATGTAGCGTGTCTTGTCGCTCCGGTTTACCATTGAGAAATTAAAAGAGAACATTCTTTTCAACTTACATCCACCGTGATTATTGATACCGACTGTCAGGGGATATTTAGGTCATATGTGCCACTGCAAAGGCAGAATATACTTCTAGTCATACATAGAGCAAATTTTGAACTCAGTACAAAATATTCACAAGCAGATTGATAGTCTGATTTAACATTCTGCAATAAACTATAACATTCAGTGAAATCACCAGAGCAACTGAATGATTCATATTGCAGTACATATATATCTCTAATAATCATCAGAATTATTGAGACAGCGGAGAAACCTCTAGATGGTCCGTTAGAAACAACTGATATATCCTTCTCAAATTGCACCTTAATGCAGTAGGGTTTTGATGGCGAAACATTTAAAACCGATGTATCAAACTTTATTGGAATTTTTACTTCTTTCAATACATGTAGATATATTCTAATCGGGTTTTCACTTCCTGGAATTTTAGTATTTATATTTTTAGGTAAATGCTTATGAATAAACTTTTCCTAACATAATTCAACAGGAAAGATACTTCTTTCCAAATTCCATCGTGTGCTACCTATAAATCAATGGTACGCCACAGGTTCATCTTCACTGGCTCAAAAAACTCCAAGAAACATTAGATGATGCTGTTTCAAAATAAATCGACTGGGATGATCACAGATTATTGTCCTCTTGATATTCCTCTTCAGGGATTAACTGATGTTAAGTAGTAACAGAAAGAACAATACCCACAAGTTAGGTACTATCGACACCAAGCCTGATTATCCGATAGTGTATTAACATTTAAATAAAAATTATAAGATTTCTTTTGTCTGTTTTTACCTTACGGTGATGACACATGATTCATTTCCTGAAAACACTGTTTTATTTAGAAATGGCAAAAGCCCTCTTCTATTAATACACAAAACACATCTTATAATTCTTATATTACTCTAAGAAGCACTTGCAATTCTTACACTAATACAAAAATCTCTTACACGTCTTATATTACCTCAGGAATATTTTACAAGTCTTATATAATACTTCAAGAAACTTTTATGATTCTTATTTTACTACAAGAAGCGCTTACATTTCTCATCAGTAAATTTGAATTTGTTAGGTTTCGAAACCATGTTGGATTATAAATTTCCTACGTTAGATTATCAGGAACATATAACACTATGTGTTCCTGAGTTGGTGCAGAGAAGGAGAAATAATTATTTAGGTATTTAATCTGACGTGCTATACAGCCTTTTGTATTATACGAAATAATTGTAAAACTCATAATAATATCATCAAACAATGGCTGCAGAAAATGAGGAAGAACTTCAACAGAAGACTAAGAAGAATTTCATTGATGTCCGCATTAAAAGTGTTTGCTGAAACAGCAATACCTAAACTTGGATTTATTTTTAGTGTCTTTTAATATCTAGTGAAGATTTACATATTAGGTGATTAGGTGATTCCCTGTCTAATATGTTCGTAGCATGAATCATTATTTTTTTTCAGCTATTAGTCGATATTTAATATATAAAATTAAATTAAATCTGTCTGTGAAAGAATAATGTATTTTAGAAATTACTCTTTCGTCTTATTTATGACACTTTTATGTAGAAGTCGATTTTGACAAGTTATTAATAAAAGATTACATTGCTTCGATTATCTCAATCGACAATCTAATATTTAAAAAAGACATATATGTATATATATATATATATATATATATATATATATATATATATATATATATATATATATATATATATATATATATATATATATATATATTCACACACAGAAGATATTCTTTTGGCCTCTGTATTTATGCAAAATTACTCGCTGTAAAACATTTTAATCAATCCCAAATTAAAACTGGAGAAGAAAAATGAAAAATACGAAATATATATGAAAAAGAATTGTTTAAAGATTTTTAAAAATATAATAAAGGAAAACCAGGACTTGATTTCAAGATAGGGGGAAATTATATGGCTTTGAAAAATTAATTATTTACAGACAAGTAATAGAACGTTGTAGTAAATGGAAGTAATGGTATTTTCATAGAAGCAGACAATAAGATAAAACAAAATAAAACAAAATTCATTTTTTTTATCATTGCAAGGTGTTTATATTAATTTTCCTATGGTTTCGTACTTAATTAAGAGTCGTGCCCGAGTAAACAATATGTATAACAGCATTAATATGGGAATGATAACAGGGACATACGAGTAATGATTATATTCTATTATCAAGTAGACAATCTAGCTTTCTATATTCACAGTTAATAGCAGTAAAGAATACGCGCTCATACGCACTCCCATATATATTAATGCAGTACACACACAATGATACATACATACATACATACATACATACATACATACATAAGTACGTACGTATACGCACGCATGGTGAAACAGATAAACCTCCCACATTTTATACAGTCATTACTGTATACACACACACACACACACACACAAAGGCACACACAGACGCGCACATTTTCACACACAAACATACACACTCACGTACGCATACACACATATGTATACACGTATGTGTGTGTTTGTATATATAAATATTCAGGAATAAACACGAAATAACGGTATACGTACACACACACATGCTGGTAGAGAAATATTCAGATAGATATTGAGGCAGTGACTTATAGATATTTTGCACAGATGACATAAGTAATTGAAGGAGATGCGTACACATTTGATATTTGTGAGAACAATGGAACTATACTTGCATGATTGGTTGAGGTTTGGAGGAACTCCTTCAGGATTTAGCCGAACTGAATAAAGTAGGTTTACAAATGGAGACTGTATCGTTAATAAGACATTTATATAATGAGTTTAATTAATTGGCTCAGTATCTAACGGATAATTTACATCAGGTTTGTTTCCAACTAATAACCATGCCACCATTGTTTCGAAGTAGCTGTCGTGTTTCTTATATGATTTTACAGAAATATACATTCCCGAATGCAAATACGTACACGTGCACAAGTGCTCTCACAAAAATATGCGCTTACACACACCTGTTCGTATGTAGGTATGCAGAAATCACAGGGATGTAGTAAGTAGTTACACTTCACTTAGTCTAAATACAGAAAATTTCTAATCATATTGCTAACCATGTTAATTTGAAATTACACATGGTCAGAAGGGTACATCTATACACTCACAGACAGAAACGCGCGCATACACACGCACACACTTATATATATAGAAAACACCATAGGAGGAACGGCTTATAAGACATTTTGTAACACCATCTTACGTACATTTCATTAACATATTGTAATTATTAGTTAATTAATGCGAACTGCATAATCAGGACTTATTGTCCAGTCGTCAAACGTGTAACGTTCATATGCTGCAATACCTTAACTCAGGATCCATAATGTATTTACTTAGCTCAAGCTAGTGCCATCGATGCAGATTATTTCTTTATGTAACATTCAATGCAAAATTACTATTTGGAGCTTCACGTTTGTCTGGATATTATTGACCAAAAGAAACAGACTCTAAAGAATAGAGCAATAATTTTTACAAGAAAATTTTACATCTTGGACATTTTACAAAGTACCCAAAATAGAAGGGAGGAGGTAGGCTGCTCTTGCAGAGTATATAATAACTGTCCAGTAGGAAGCCGATGCGAGGCTAAAGAGGTCATCTATGAGGCTACGTTGATACCTAGACCTGCTATCCACAATAACAGTATACCCACACACAAACATAATGAACTCCGTATTTTGCTTTATACTGGGACAGTTTGCAAGATCAGCATCAAGACGTATAAGATGTCCAACACATTGCATATAGTACCGGATGAGGTGAGCATCCATGCTGAGACAGTCTGATTTTTACTTACACTTCTTTGAAAGGTGTAAAGAGATATACTGCGAGTGTGTTAAATACTCCGAGTGAAATTTCAGTAGTGTTTTGATATGTTATCTACACAAGATTAATGTCTCAAATGTGGATAACAGTGATGTAATGACGCATTCATTAAAACGCAAAACTTAATGGACAGTTTTATCTTCTTTCTCATACAGATTCCTTTTTTCAGTAAAAGCAATTTCGGAATCTATCGCTGGAAACAGATCCAAAGTTACACAGAATGCTTCACTGCTCCTTTGGACGAGTAAACATAGTTTATGAGTATATTTCGTTTCCGGTGTCACACTCGATCTTTTGACGAGTATGTCATGCCTTTTCTGGAGACATAGCGTGCTCGTCAAAGAGAATAACAATTGAAAGGGAGAGGAGGTTTGCTATTTTGCGCATACTTTGTTCCGTGTGGAGCACAAGAAAACATTCCTTAACATACATATATTAAATCGAAAACAATAGTTAGTCATTAAAGCCATGCATATTTACCATTGCAGAGTATATGGAGTACAATAATGGAAACACATATCTCCAGACATGTGAACCATCGCCTACCAGAGTTAATTACGAAAGTAACCTTTTATAGTTAGTTGGCACTCCGTCGCTTACGACGTCAAGGGTTCCAGTTGATCCGATCAACCGAACAGCCTGCTCGTGAAATTAACGTGCAAGTGGCTGAATCGAACTCGGAATCTTGAGGTTAGTAGCCCGCGTTCTTTATCACTACGCCATATGCCTACGGGCATATGGTAGTGACCTGAATAATAATAGTAATAATAATAATAATGATAATAATAATAATAATAATAATAATAATAATAATAATAATAATAATAATAATAATAATAATAATAATAATAATAATAATAATAATAATAATAATAATTATAATAATAATAATAGCAACAACAACAACAATAACAACGACAACAACAACAATAATAATAATAATAATAATAATAATAATAATAATAATAATAATAATAATAATAATAATAATGATAATAATAATAATAGCATGTGAGTACGATAAATCACTGCTCCGAAACTTATCCAAAAACATCGGAAATAAAGACATCGCATGGAGCCCAAATATAGCTGACAAAGGGTTGGACTATACCCGAGTAAGTAATACTCATTGAAATTTATTCCTATTTTTCCAAATATAATGATGTATTTTAACTTGATACCTCCACTACCCGAACAGCGATCGTAAACACACGTGTTACATCGAAATACAGACCATCCCCAAACCCAAACACCATATACAAAAAATAGCTGACAAATGGTTGGACTATATCCGAGTAAGTAATACTCATTGAAATTTATCTCTATTTTTACAAATATAATGATGTATTTTAACTTGATACCTCCACTACCCGCACAGCGATCGTAAACACACGTGTTACATCAAAATCAGACCATCTTCGAACCCCAAAACACCATGTACAAAAAAATTACAAACATATTAAATAACACCCGTATTATTTCACCCAAGAATAACAACCGAGAAGTACGTACTGTAAGCTTGTTAAGAAAAAAGTACGAAGATATGAACGTGCAAAACAATCTGACAACAGAAATAAACGAACCGGTACCCTACGAAAACGACGACCGTCAAAATAAAGGGCCGGACGTTGTTCCTCATGTCCCGCAAACAAAACCAAAACGGCATAAATGGACACGTGAGGAACACATTTCGATCCTACACGCCTATTTCACAAACGCAACAACACATACATATAAAACATGGAAGAAAAATAATGTAAATATAGACCTCGATAAAACAATGAACCCTAACAAACTAGCTAACATAAGAAGATATATTCTAAAAGCAAAAAAAATATCAGAAATAGAAATAGAACAATTGAAAGAAAAAATACATCAGGAAAATCTAGATAGTAGTCACACAGCAATGCCAAATAATAATATAAACACTGAGATAGCAAAACACGAGGACAAACGTAACATGCCCGTCAAAAACGAAGTAAACAAAAAACAACAAACCCAGACCGTAGAGATGTATAATAGTGTACAAAAAGCACCAATCCAGAACACCACAGACAAACATATGAATGAAAAGGAAGGCAAAACAAATATAAAGCCTGGAAATAACGAAGGGAAACCTAATAATTACGATACTATGAAAATGAAAATAACCGAAGAACTGAAAACCACAGATCTTAGAATGGACCACAGATTATATCTCCCAAAAATCAAAATAGACAATAAAACAACATCAATAATAAATAGCATAAACCTGGCAGTCACGGAACTAACAACCACAGAAACAACAGGCAATATCACTGAGCTAAATGACATGATATATGCGGCAGCCACTGCAGCCACAAAAGAAGCAGGATACTCACTCAAACCCATCCGAACAGGAGTTCTACCACCCAAACAGACCTTGTGGATAAATAACATCCAGAACAAAATTAAAAAAAAGAGAAAAGATTTATCGATTCTCAACGAAATTAGTAAACAATCAACACTACTAAGTAACAAGAAGAAAACAAAAATACTGTACAAATACAGCATTACAGAAAAAGACTTACCTGAGGCAAAAGAAAAACTAAAGCAAGACATCCTTGCCAAAGCACAGAGGATCCGCCGGTATGAGAAACGCCAACGTTTCTTTGAACAAAACAAACAGTTCAAATCCAACCCCAAAAAACTCTACCAAGAACTGGGTAAAAATAAAATAGACATTACTTCAGCACCAACAGCAGAAGAACTAGAGAAATTCTGGAAACAAATATGGTCGGTGAAGCAACAACCCCAAAAAAGGACCATTAAAACAACGAACTTAGCACCTGAGCAACTCTGGGCCCCTATAACAACTGAAGAGGTCACCAAGACACTGCAAAGTCTAAGCAACTGGAAAGCACCTGGACACGACAAGATCCCCAATTTCTGGTTAAAACACCTGCCAGCAATGCATAAAAAGCTGGCAGAAAACTTTAACAACATAATAGCAGATCCAGAAACAATGCCTGAATGGCTCACAAAAGGGAAAACCATCTTAATCCCCAAATCCACGGAAACGGAGAAACCACAAAACTATAGACCTATAACCTGTCTCCCTACGATCTACAAAGCCTTTACTGCAATAATATCGCAGAGATTGAGTAAACACCTGGAAAATAACAACCTGTTTCCAGAAGAGTAGAAGGGATGCTGCAAGGGCTCATACGGCTGTAAAGATCAATTATTGATCAATAAAGCCATAACTGAAGACAGCCGCAGAAAGAAGAAAGGCCTCGGTATGGCCTGGGTGGACTACCAAAAGGCTTTCGACAGTGTTCCCCACACGTGGATTCTGGAAACACTAGCCATAAACAAGGTGGCACCAATTATCATAAAATACATAGAGCACTCAATGAACAAATGGCAGACAGTGCTACAGCTCCAAACAAAAGAGGGACTTGTGAAAACGAAAGCCATCCCCATTAGAAGAGGAAGACACGGAGACACGCTCTCTCCACTCCTGTTCTGCCTGGCACTCACACCTTTAACAGAATTGCTAAATAGAACTGGATGCGGTTACAAATGCTATGGAAAAACAGTCAGCCACCTTCTATATATGGATGACCTAAAATTATATGCAAAAACGACAAAGAGCTAGAAACACTACTACAGACAGTACACGGCTTTACCAAGGAAATAGAAATGAAATTCGGATTAGAAAAATGTGCCAAAGCAACCCTGAAAAGAGGAAAATTAGTTAAAAGTAGCAATATAACACTAGATAAAGCTAATGAAATAAGAGAACTAGACGAAAGCCAACCATATAAGTATTTAGGAGTCAATGAACTAGATAGGATACAACATACACAAATGAAAGAAAAAATAAAGAAAGAGTACTATAGACGAGTTAGATCAATACTAAAAACAGAGCTCAATGCTAAAAACAAGATAATGGGTATCAATACTTTAGCTGTCCCAGTTATAAGCTACAGCTACAACATCCTTAACTGGACACTAAACGAACTATGTAAAATAGACAGGAAAACAAGAAAAATAATGACAGGATATAGGATGCACCACCCAAAATCTGACATAGAAAGGCTATATATACAACGCACAGAAGGTGGCAGGGGTCTTATACAGCTAGAAAACTATTATAAAATAACCACCATAGGACTGCAAAAATACCTACTCCAGAAGCAAGGGAAACTAATACAAATAGCCACAAAACACGAGCAAAACAAAAAACTGTTTTCAGTATTTAAGGAAGCTGACAAATACAAACAAGAAATCAATCTACCTAGCAAATACGAAGAAGAAGAAGAAGAAACAACAAAAGCTATAAAACAAATGAAATCCAAACTAAAACTAGAACAGCAACGGACCATGATAAAACGATGGCAAGAAAAGCCCCTACATGGTAAATACTGGGCTAAACTAAATGCGAAAGAAATAGACAGAGAAAAATCCCAGCAATGGCTGAGAAGCTCAGGACTCAAAGCAGAGACTGAAGGATTTTTAATTGCTGCACAAGACCAAAGCCTCCCCACCAGAAATTACCAAAAACACATAATGAAAAGAAATATAACAAGTAACTGTAGAATATGTGGAGATCGACAAGAAACAATAAATCATATTATCTCTGGCTGCCCAGTCCTGGCTAAGAAGGAATATATTCACAGACACGACAGAGCTGGGACCTATATACACTGGAAGCTATGCCAACATTATGGAATAGCAACAGAAAAAAGATGGTATAAACACACGCCAGAAAAGGTCACAGAAAACGAGAAAGCAACCATACTCTGGGATATGCCAATACACACAGATAGAGAAATTAAGGCAAATAGACCAGATATAGTTGTCAAAGATCATGAAGAAAAAAAATGCTTTCTAATTGATGTATCAATACCAGCAGATGACAACGTTTCTCTAAAAGAAATGGAAAAACTTTCAAAATACAAAGACCTGGAAAAAGAGATAACTCGAATGTGGAATCTAAAAACAGAAACAATTCCTATCATAGTAGGTGCCTTAGGTATAATAAAAAAATATTCAGACAAATACATAACAAAAACACCAGGACTTACAAATATATATAACATACAGAAAATTGCACTACTGGGTACTGCACACATTCTACGCAAAACACTTTCAATACAGTAAACATAAGAGCACCACAGCAAACCACAGCACATACCCAAGGCGCACAGAGCTGCGCTCGGTAGTGAAGCGAAAGCACGTTATAAAAATAAAAGTACAGAACAATAATAATAATAATAATAATATGGAAAAATACCTTAGGAATGAGAAAGAACCCAGTGTCGAAATTTCCCCAAGACACCTGATGAAAGCTGGAGGGTATATCAACCGAAACGTTGTGTTAACAACAAGTAAGATGAGGACAAATACCCGTCAATTGTAAATAATGTAAATAATGTATCTCTTCCACTGTTATATTTGTATATGAAAAGAGTAGTGGTTAATCGGCAGGGACCAACTGAACTATTTGTTTCGAAAGCTAATTGAATAACAGCGAATATTCTTGACCACCACACTCATATATGTATAATATACTTTATTAATAAAGCTGCAAAGACATATATATATATATATATATATATATATATATATATATATATATATATATATATATATATATATATATATATATATATATATATATGTCGTTAATATATATATATTTAATAAGCTCACTGGCAAATCAGAACATATTCTGGCACTGTTTTTCTATATATCACTGCGGTGGGAGAGAAGAAAGATTGCTGTCCCTAGCGGTGGTGTGTCCGTCATTGACAAGAGTAAGGAAGGTGAAATCTGTGATCTGGGAGTGTCAGCACTGGAGATGGAGGGGACTTATCTCCCCGTTAGCGATGTAAACACGAGTGCTATTGCTCCAAAATCTAACATGCTAGTTTCTGTCATGGTAACTAGCTCGGTATAGTTTATTCTATCAGGACATCCACATTTTAGTAAGGATACGAATGTCGGTATGCTTGCTCGCCTGCTGCTACACGGACAGGTCAACAGTCAGTGTAAACTGAACACCAGTCCATTCCAGGGTTATCTATTTACAGTTTAGCGGCTCGTAGCAACAACGTGAAATTATGTATTTTGCTCATGAATACAAGACCCCGCCGGTCTGGGAATCAAATTCACGCGTTTTCATAAACACAAAGAATCATATATATATATATATATATATATATATATATATATATATATATATATATATATATATATTTATATTTATATATATATATATATATATATATATATATATATATATATATATATATATATATATATAAACAAAAGTAAATGAGTATATGCATATATATACGTACAGGTATGTGCATACCGACATCCACCTGTATGTATAGGTGCATATCTGGGTACAGGACATTGCAAACAAACGTAGACGAGAACACACGAGCCACATAGAGAACATTCTACTTCATCAGCTACCCACGTTTTAACACCGGCGTTTCGACGAGCTTCGGGCAGGACGCAACGTTAAAACGGCTCGTCCCATGGATCGCAGATTAAATCTGTATACGCAAATTAAATCTAGCCATGGAGGAATGTAGTGGCGGACGAAAAACAAGACAGGAAAACAAACAGAAGGCTTTACGGCCAGACGAGAAAAATTATGTGTGTATGAACGCGATGAGGCACGGAACCGAGAGAGACAAAGTGGTAGCGTGTGTTACTTGGCGAAAGCCAAGGAAGGAAAGGATTATTGACCGGAAGCATGTGACCATGCCGGTGTAAAGGGAAGAGAGAGAGTGGTAGAGGGAGAAAGAGAGGGAGGAAGTAGAAGAATGGTGAGCAACGAGAGGAAAAGAGAAAGAGAGGAAATACGAGGGGGAAAAGGAGATACGTAGTAGTAACAGAGGAAGAACAAGAGGGGTAATGCGAGATACGTAGTAGTACAGAGGAAGAACAAGAGGGGTAAGGCGAGATACGTAGTAGTACAGAGGAAGAACGAGGGGGGGGGGGAGAAAGGAAAGAGAAAGAGAAAGAGATAGAGTAGCGTCGGAGGATAAGTTTACGAACTACTTACAATTTTTGTGAGACGCTGCGTTCAATCATGTAAAAACAAAAGTAAATGAGTATATGCATATATACGTACAGGTATGTGCATACCGACATCCACCTGTATGTATAGGTGCATATCTGGGTACAGGACATTGCAAACAAACGTAGACGAGAACACACGAGCCACATAGAGAACATTCTACTTCATCAGCTACCCACGTTTTAACACCGGCGTTTCGACGAGCTTCGGGCAGGACGCAACGTTAAAACGGCTCGTCCCATGGATCGCAGATTAAATCTGTATACGCAAATTAAATCTAGCCATGGAGGAATGTAGTGGCGGACGAAAAACAAGACAGGAAAACAAACAGAAGGCTTTACGGCCAGACGAGAAAAATTATGTGTGTATGAACGCGATGAGGCACGGAACCGAGAGAGACAAAGTGGTAGCGTGTGTTACTTGGCGAAAGCCAAGGAAGGAAAGGATTATTGACCGGAAGCATGTGACCATGCCGGTGTAAAGGGAAGAGAGAGAGTGGTAGAGGGAGAAAGAGAGGGAGGAAGTAGAAGAATGGTGAGCAACGAGAGGAAAAGAGAAAGAGAGGAAATACGAGGGGGAAAAGGAGATACGTAGTAGTAACAGAGGAAGAACAAGAGGGGTAAGGCGAGATACGTAGTAGTACAGAGGAAGAACAAGAGGGGTAAGGCGAGATACGTAGTAGTACAGAGGAAGAACGAGGGGGGGGAGAAAGGAAAGAGAAAGAGAAAGAGATAGAGTAGCGTCGGAGGATAAGTTTACGAACTACTTACAATTTGACAGGAATGGCAACAAAAGAAAGAAAGAGACCTCGATATTACGCAAATAGAGGAATTTATCTGTAAAAATATGACACTTATTCGGAGTTTTATCATGGCTACTGAATAAGTGTCACATATTTTTACAGATATATATATCTATCTATCTATCTATATATATATATATATATATATATATATATATATATATATATATATATATATATATATATGATATGTGAGCATATACATATATATGTACATGTGTGTACATACCTTCATCTACATGTGTATATAGATGCATATCTGGGTACATGACGTTGCAAAAAAACATGGACGAAATGATAAACAGGGTACAGAATACGCACAGGCCACATAGAGAACATTTCCTTCATCAGCTGCTACCATTATATATACATACACATACAAACGCATGCGCACACTTTTGGAGTGGAAAAAACAGAAAACATCACGATCATTTGTTATTCAATAGAAACTGAAAATGGTGTACATTGTTCTATCATCTGTAAAATACTGACACTTTTACTCTCTCTGGCGCTCACGGTCCAAAACTGCTTAATGAATTTGTTCGTTCTTCTATGTATTGCAAAAGAGTCTCCTGTCCCTGACTGTATAATGTAAATCAAAATTACTCTGTATTCTGCCATCGTCATGGAGACTATTAATTACGGTGTGGGAAATTGGATCAAATACACACCATACATCTTTGAGGCACGTCTTGCAAGAGGAAATAGAATTAGTTTTTTTTCTTATTTGAATTTTTTGGCAGAGAGACAGCAGCTGATTTATGAAGTATATTAAGACATGTCCAATGAAGTTAGAAGGTTACCCAGTCACTATGTGTGTCTCACTAAATGTATAGTAAACTGCAAAAATATTCATCGATCGATAAACTGTTTGCTGATATGATTTCAGCGATTTTCTTTCGTTGACTTTTATCACATTTTCTGACCTAGAAAAAATATAATGTAGCGGATGCTAAAATCACACAATAGTGTCAATTATGCAAGGAGCCAATGAGTATTAAATCGCCTCATATCAAATTCTCTGTAACGAATACCTTGGAAATTACCAGCCGTACTTGCATCACTCTAGGGAATCTGCAAGCAACGTTAGTATTCCTATTCAACTGAATCAACGTGACATATATCATCTTCATCAACATCGCTCTCATTACCAGCGTCGTCATCAAATAAGTTATTATCGTCTTCAGTTCCATTTCTTTGTATACGCCGTGGTCGCTATCACCATCATCAGTGATAATGGAAGATTGATATGAGAATATCTTTGAGAATAATCAACTTTGAGATATGCAATACAGTATAGAAACCTTGTCTAGATAGAAAGATGTGGTTTCGATGCATTGTAATATATATATATATATATATATATATATATATATATATATATATATATATATATATATATATATATATATATATATATATATATATATATATATATATATATATATATATATATATATATATATATATATATATATATATATATATATATATATATATATATATATATATATATATATATATATATATATATATATATATATAGATATATATATATATATATATATATATATATAGGCGCAGGAGTGGCTGTGTGGTAAGTAGCTTGCTTACCAACCACATGGTTCCGGGTTCAGTTTCACTGCGTGGCACATTGGTCAAGTGTCTTCTACTATAGCCGCAGGCCGACCAGAGCTTTGTGAGTGGATTTGCTAGACGGAAACTGAAAGAAGACCCTCGTATATATGTGTGTATATATGTTTGTGTGTCTGTGTTTGTTCCCCCAACATCGCTTGACAACCGTGTGTTTGCTTCCCCGTAAGTTAACGGTTCGGCAAAAGAGCCCGATAGGATAAGTCCTAGGCTTACAAAGAATATGTCCTGGGGTCGATTTGCTCTCGACTAAAAGGCGGTGCTCCAGCATGGGCGCAGTCAAATGACTGAAACAAGTCAAAGAGTAAAAAAAATGACTGAAACAAGTATATATATATATATATATATATATATATATATATATATATATATATATATATATATATATATGTATATATATATATATATATGCATAAACATGAACATATATAAATATATATGCACACACGCACACACACACACACGCACACACACACAAACACACACACATATATGTATATATATATATATATGTGTGTGTGTGTGTGTGTGTGTGTGTGTGCTTGTGTGTGTGTGTGTGGATGTATGTTTATGTAAGTATATATTTTATTAATTCATTCTTTTGTAGTCGCCATTGTTATTGATTGGCCCTGTCCTTTAGTCTACATTTAGTAAAACATTGAATGAAAGCTAATATAGAAAAAAAAAATCAAGAAAGAGTGACAACAGACCTTTTAAAAGGCCTCATTGAACTTAGCATAATACATTTCAATGGGTTTAAGAAGGTACTTTATCTTCAGTGTATAGTTTGACCGGCAAATTCACGAAAGCATCAGTCGCTGATAAGAACTTAAACAATAACGATTTATTTACACTTGAGAAAGACAAAAATAGTGGGTTACGTAAAGTTTTATAAGAAATGAAGAGGAAATGAATGATTTTCAGTGAATTTAATATATTTTACCTTTAGTGCTGACTCAAGACATCTTTGTGAACAGAGTGGATATCCATCAGTGTTGATATGTTTAAACAATTTGTTGAACTATAATACGTTCGGAAAGGTGGCGTCTGGTCAGAAATGGAGGAAAGGAATACTTCGGGTGTTTCCGGATAAATTCGGTTTAAAGTTTGTGAAATAACTGTGTGCGTGTGAGAGAGAGTGTTTGTGTGTGTTGTGTTGTGTGTGCGTGAGGAGGAGAGAGATGGGGAGAGGGAGACAATGGTGAAAGGGTGATATGAAAGAGAAAGAGAGTAAAGGGAACAAAACTAGGGTGAGAGAAATAGTTGCGAAGAAAATGATATGATGAATACAAGGAGGGAGAGGGAGAGAGTCAGTGCGTGCGTGAGTGAGTGAGTGAGAGAGAGAGAGAGAGAGGGGGGGAGTCAGTGTGTGAATGTATGAGAATGTATGAGACAGAGAATGTATGAGACAGAGAATGTATGAGACAGAGAGAGAGAGAGTCAGTGCGTGAGTGAGAGACAGCCAGACAGACAGACAGAGAGATATACATACATACAAAAATGCTGAAGAGATATAGAGACAGTGATGCTAGAGAGAGAAAGTGAACGAGAGAGAGAACGCGATGCTAGAGAGATAGAGAAGGAAATATGTAGGAGATAGATAGATAGATAGATAGAGAGAGAGAGAGAGAGAGAGAGAGAGAGAGAGAGAGAGAGAGAGAGAGAGAGAGAGAGAGAGAGAGAGAGACAATGTGGTAAGTGAATGCGCACTTGCAATTGAGAGAGTGTGTGTTTGCGGGTGTTGTATCTGTGTTGCATGCGCGTCATGGACTGAAAACTGTGTCCACTTAACGACACCTGTTGTAACGTTACCACCCCTCTACCACTTCACAGAGTTACATCCACCTCATACCCGCCCTCTGTACCCTTCCTCCTAAACTTCGGTGTGTGTGTGTGTGTGTGTGTGTGTGTGTGTGCTTGTGTGCGTCAGTGTGACTATGTGTCTACGTACGTAATATGTATGTGTTTTGCGTATGTGTCTATATGCATGTATACATTTATATACATACATACGTATATATATATATTATATATATATATATATATATATATATATATATATATATATATATATATATATATATATATATATATATATATATAGGGAGATGCACTTGCATAGCAAGTGACCTGATCTGAGATCGTGTGCTGGAACGAAAACAATTGCAGCGTGGAAGGTGTTTATAAGCCATTTAAAATAACACACAAAATCCGTCAGATTCACTTCAACATTTAAATTTAATTTGTTAAAATATTTTCGTCGCTTTGAGACTGCGGCACAGAATTTTGTCAGTGAACAGGTCGCGGTCTCAAAGCGACGAAAATATTTTGACAAATTAAATTTAAATGTTGAAATGAATGTAACGGATTTTGTGTGTTATTTTAAATGGCTTATAAACACCTTCCACGCTGCAATTGTTTATATATATATATATATATATATATATATATATATATATATATATATATATATATATATATATATACATATATATATATATATATATATATATATATATATATATATATATATATATATATATATATATATATATATATATATATATATATGTATATATGTATAGTAATATATTCGGATAGGTTATATATGTTTGTTCGCCTACAGTTATATGTGTAGGCACATATATATATTTGTGCATTATCATATTCTTTTATTTGTTTCAGTTATTTGATTGCGGCCATGCTGGAGCACCACGTTTAGTCGAGCAAATCGACCCCAGGACTTATTCGTTGTAAGTCAAGTACTTAGTCTATCGCTTTCTTTTGCTTTCCAATAAAGCATATTACTCTACCTCTGGTATTTGAGTACTCTTTTCCCCACCTTGTTGCACATTTATGTGCTTACTCCGGTATATATATATATATATAATTTTGTATCATACATACCCATATATATACAGACACACACACACAAATATATAGATATGCATTTATAAATATATACATAAATATAGATAGATAAATAGATAGATATATAGGTAGATAGATAGAGATTTAGATAGATAGATAGATAGATTTATATATACATGTGTGAGTTCATTTTTTGTATATATGTCTGCGCACATATACTCACATATCTATACTATATATAAAACAGAGATGTGTGTGTAATCGCTTTTCACGTGAAATCAACTTCACCAAATGCTTCCATACTTGTGATGCGTCAATAATTTGACCTCGGATAAATCTTAGGCTCTTCATTTGATTTTTTTAATTAAAAATAAATAATATTGCTTTATATTTAAGATTCACTTCTTTAAACAGGTTCCTCAATGTCAACTTCCGGTATTGACGTAACAACGCCAAAAAAAGCTTCACTCTCTATTTTGTGTGTGAGTGTGTGTGAGTGTGTATGAGAGAGAGAGAGAGAGTAAATACTACATACACACCGCTCTCTCACTCTGTCTCACACACATACACACGCACACACGCACCCATTGACTCACTCACACTCTGTCTCTTACAAACACACACATACATAAATGCATACAAATATATTTACAAAGACACACGTGTGTATGCGCGCGCGTGCGTGTTTGTAAGAGACAGAGTGTGAGTGAGTCAAGGGCTGTGTTGTCATATGCATACATCCAAAGATGTATGTATATTTATGCATGTACGTATACATGACAACAAACCTCTCTCTCTCACTCACACTCTGTCTCTTACAAACACACACATACATAAATGTATACAAACATATTTACAAAGACACACGTGTGTATGCGCGCGCGCGTGCGCGCGCGCGTGCGTGCGTGGGGGGTTCCACAATCGCCATTTATTTCAATTACTCTTGTGACGATATTCACGTAGATCATTTTTTTCATTTAATCCCCATTTTAACCTTCGTAAATGTTTCCAAGTACCAATGAGGCTTTTTGGCACATCTTCAATTTTCCCCATTCATGAGAGGCGCCCAGCCATCATTCATTTGAGAGTCCATCTACTGAATGTCCTCTCAAATTTCTATACATCATATTTTGCCTTTTTTTCTTCAAGTAATATAAGCAACAATTTCATTCCCGAGCAACGCCGGGTGCCTCTGCTAGTATATTATAATGTATTGGAAATTGCCATTTCGTAACTGTTAACCTATACGTAGAACTTCATGTAAATCCTATCAAATATTAAACAATTTTTTCTCCGATTTTCTTTTGCTACATACATTTGAATGATTTACAGAATCTATAACCAAAAGCAGA
>NC_142929.1:143578533-143608533 GCF_046866305.1 Octopus bimaculoides | reverse complement strand
TGTTCTATCCTTGGCAATCCGTTCCCATGAGGATGGTTGGATGTTAGTTTGAGTCAGGGTCCGTGTGAGCTGGTCTATAAAACGGAATTTCGGACCTCCTCTGGGTCTTGTTCTGATTGTAGGTTCTCCGTAGAACAAGATCCTCGGGAGACAAGAGGGCTCCATACGCTGAATGTGACCTGCCCAGCAGGCGCGGTGAAGAGAGTCGTTATGGGTAATGTTATATTCCCATCGAATATTGAGGTTCCATTGGAGCTTGGATTGCTGGTTGCATTCAAGGCGCTTGAAGTCACGGTGTTACAGTGTCCATGTTTCACAAGCGTAGAGAAGACTTGACAGGACAATGGCAGGGAAGACTATGATCTGTGTCCGGTTGGTCAGCGCGTGATTGAAGAATACACGTTGGCTGAGTCTATTGAAGGTGGAGTGAGCCGCTCTGATCCGGTTCTCGACGTCTTGTTCACACGTGGAGGAGGAGTTCCAACCACGTTTCATGGTTCGCTACCTCAACAGCTCCTTTATAGGATCCAGTTAGCTTAAAACATCATCAAGAGGAACCACGCCCGGTTTCAACACCTACTCCTCTACCGTCTTTGACATGGCAGTCCTCCCACTTTCGGAGGTATCTTCATCTCTGGTGTTGAGTGCGTTTCTTCTTTCTCCTTTTTTCTTTTGTTCTTTGGTTTCTTCAATGCAGCGTGAAGGAATGTCAGCGGGCGTGAAGGTCTTCGAAAGAATACTCCCAAGGTATGAGCAGTGTTCAACTTTTTCTAAGGGTTGGCCGTTGATGATAATGTTCGTGGGTGGTGTAGATTGGATCAGGGTCTTGGTCTTTAATATGTTTCCCTTAATCCCGAAGCGTTTATCAGCCGCGTTGTAAAGATTGGCCGTCCTTTGTAGGCCATCTACGGTCCTGCTCGGGGTGGCATTGACGTTGGAATACTGCATCTTACAGACTGAGATGGCGGAGATCCTCGTCTTTGCGCGGAGACATGTGAGGTTAAATAGTCCGCCAACAAGCGATAGCGCATGTTGATGGAAGGCCAGTCCAGTGGGATTTCGTTGAACATGGCAACTATGTACAAAGAGAAACAGGCTGTTGCCAGGTCACATCCTTGCTTAAGACCCCCAGTGATGGGAAATGTATCTGTGAGGGCATTTTGATGGCATACCCTACCCTCCATGCCGACGTGTAGGGAGCGGACCGGGGCAATGAAGTCCTCCCGACATCCAAACAGAGGAAGGATAGCATCGATAGACATGATATGACATGATTCCACACTCATGGATAAGTGAATGTTTGTGTATATTCAATATAGCAGACAACATAAGAGAATTTATTAGGTTTAGTATGAAGAAATGGAAAGTAGATCTCTACTCGGATGACACACTCTTAGGGAAAGTTAATATCAAAAGAGGAATTTTCCAAAAGGAATCGTTGTCCCCTATAATACTTATTCTATGTTTGATGCCCCTCAGTTTAACATTAAGGAAGGCAAAGGTAGGGTGTCAGTTCAGAAATAGTAATGGAAAAATTAACAGGCAGAAACAAATGGAGGAGTGGTGGAGTGAGAACCTCAGCATGGACAGTATATACTTCGTAGTCGAAATGCTGATGTAGACCAAGCAACAAATCATCAGAAGCTGAGAAGTTCAGGACTGAAAGCAGAGCTTGTAGGTTTCATATTAACAGCACGAGATCAAAACTTGATTACCAAAAACTACCAGGCTAACAATTTTCAAAATGGTTCTGACCCTAAATGCAGATTCTGTGGTAAGTTTGATGAAACAATAGAGCATCTCGTCTCTGGATGTCCTTGCTGACACCACACAAATACAAAAATCGCCACAATTGATTAGGACAGTATTTTCATTAGAAAATATGGAAACACTATGCTAATGGACTAGCTATAGTTATTTAGAATAGGGAAGAAAATACTTGAAGACTAATAGATGTAAGTGTCCCGACTTATAAAAATTTATCTGTCAAGGATTTTGACATATTAAGCAATAAGTACCTGGAAATTGAAATACATAAGATGTGGCATATTAAATCGAGAATTGTATCTGTTCCTGGCGGTGCCCTAGGTATGATATAGGTATGATAAACAAGAGATGCCAGAAACAACTAGATAACATCCCACGAGAGCCATGTCTCAGAGAGATCCAAAGGATTGTGCTGACTAGCACTGCCCACATCCATCAGAAAACCCTATCAATTTAAATGACCTTGTATTACCTGGAAATGTTTCGCTACTGCCTCTGCCACTTCCTCTCCCCAAGCTTATACTGTTACATCTATTATCCTTCACTCACCCTAGGACGTTGGGTGTGTCTCGGCAAGTGATTGTAAGAAATATACAGATTAAAAGTGTATTAGATAACTGAAAAGAACAAATAACATGGTTCCGCAGGCTGCAGGTAGTAAGCCTGCTACGCATGCAAGACTCCAGGAGCTGCAACAAAACCTGTAATAAAGAGCTAATTATAAAATTAATAATAATAATAATAATATTAATAATAATAATAATAATAATAATAATAATTTTGGCACAATGCCAGCAATTTAGAGAGATGGGATAAATATTTTATGTCGACTCCGGTGTTTCACTGGTACTTGTGTTATTGATTCCGAAATAATAAAAGGTAAAGTCAACTCCGGCGTCATTTGAACTCAGAACATAAAGACGGACGAAGTGTCGGTAAGCATTTTGTCTGGTGTGGCATCGATACTACCAGCTTGCCGGCAATAATAATATTAATGATCATAAGAATGATAATAACAATAATAATAATAATATTAAAATTTCGATTCTGTTATCATAACGGTCATCTAATTCTTAGAAATCCATGTATGTCCCAATTCCAATCTTTTTTAAACGTAATATTTCCATCCAATTATCTGTTGGCATTATATCAGGTTGGATAATCTACAGATGTAAAACTGAGCAGAATAAAGCAAAGGAACTAATTTATACTTTTATTGTATTTTTATATTTACTCGTATGACAGTCGCGAATATTAATATAATAATCGTCATGTACAGGATTGCATAATCACGTTGAAAGTCAGTCAAAACTGAGCACTATCCACCAACCGATGCTGTTAAGTAATAATGGCTTAAATTACTATTTCGCCCTAAGATCTGTTATTCCCGTATTATTATGGAATGACCTACTCAACGATGACCGCACATCATACCACATGTACACACACACACACACACACACACACACACACACACAATTGATATAAACAGCAGATGCAATATTTCACCAAAAGGGAGAGTTACAAATGTCACTAAATGCGATTAGGGTGTTAGGAAACACCTACATTGGTATAAATAAGAGCTAAACCACTCCAATGCTATAGTTAACAGCATGAATGGACACATATACACTAACAGGGAACAGATATAATTATAAAAACAATGAACCTTGGATGGAATTTATAAATATTTAAAACATCGCTACGCGCGTTTCCGCGAATAGCAAATCTCTTAACAGCATAATCTGTATTCATGGGATATCTCGCTTAACTTTTATATTGGTATATAGGAATAAATATCCCTCTGTTGTACATCCATTAATGTGATATCGCCTAAAGAAGTGAATCCATGAAGATGATCAAACCGATGACCACGGACTGTATTGTAATCATAGCTGGAATACGGACTGTGATATTAAAAAGCATGTGATTTGTGCTAACGCACGTAGCCATGCGTTAGATATTCATGAATTCCATGAAGTATTATTGTTATTATTATTAATTTTATGCTACAATATATCGGTACAGTTCGATGCAACCCTGAAAAACTGGTTCACCAGTCAGCATCTTTAAACTGTGGCCATCATAATTGTATAGAAGCTTCATTTACATATTCGAAACGTTTCCCGCAACCACTTTTAAAAGACGCGCGCGCGCGCAAACACACATCACTGTAACGACCAGACAATCGGATATGGTTATACACCGCTAATCACAATGCCATTTCTAGCATTCTTGTAGATTTCGAATGATACCAGTCCATAGGCAAGGCAGGCAGGTGTCAACATTCACCTTGGTCGAAACAGTAGTTTGTCTTATAGTAGCCATTTGTATCTGAGCGAAAGTGAGCAACGAGAAATGAGATATTTTACTCAAAAACAAAGCGCAACACTAGTCTGGGGATCGAAACCACGATCTTGCTATAGTTAATATGACACCTTAGGCCACGTATCTTCACGGACTCTCTCGCACACCCTAACACACACACATATGCATACTGGATAAATATGGATTATAATCCAGATGTCTCCACAAGGGGTACATCTTTGTATTCCAGGTATCAAGTGAATGTATGGAAATGTTTTTATTTTAAACTAGAAAATCCATAGATACTAGCTGAATTTGCTTGTAAATTTTGTTTTCAGAATATGTGGTACCATTTTATATATATATATCATACATTCATACATACACAAATACGTACATGCCTACATAGGAACATAGAGAGATGGCTTGATGGATAGTGCGCTATCGTTAAGTTTTCATGATTAATTTTGCGTAAATATATTAATGATTTCAAAATACAAACATATTTCCGTACGTTGAATTTATAATTTTCTCAACGTATTCGGTGTAAAGATAATTTTCTACGCTTGTCAAACAATCACCAATGTTGAAATTAAATTTCTCTCATGTGTAAACGGAAATATATACTAATATAGATACATGTAATTATGGAAATAGAAACGACGTTAATACTGTATGAAAGGTTAAACTGTAACTGCTGGGAAATTATTATCTCAGACTTGCCCTCGGAACTTGTTGGAAATATTCACCACGAATATTTTTGCAATATGCTAAGCTTATTACCTAACGAAACTATAAATTCATGTTAGACACACACACACATACGCGGGCGCGCACACACATGCAGATAGACAAAACCACCCATGCACATACTTACACACACACATACGCTAGTATTTATTTATTTATTCATTCATTTTTACTTGTTTCAGTCATTTGACTGCGGCCATGCTGCAGCACCACCTTTAGTCGAGCAAATCGACCCCAGGACTTATTCTTTGTAAGCCTAGTACTTATTCATATCGTCCACTTTTGCCGAACCGCTAAGTTACGGGGACGTAAACACACCAGCATCGGTTCTCAAGTGATGCTGGGGGGACAAGCACAGACACACAAACACACACATATATATACATGTACATATATACGACGGGCTTCTTTCAGTTTCCGTCTACCAAATCCACTCAGAAGGCTTTGCTCGGTCCGAGGCTATAGTAGAAGACACTTACCCAAGGTGCCACGCAGTGGGACTGAACCCGGAACCATGTGGGTGATAAGCAAGCTACTTACCACACAGCCACGACCAGAGGTGCATTAGGTAACGTAGCAACAAATTTGCACAAGCCCTACTCAGTTTGACAGAAAAAGCGCCAAAGAAGTGACAAGGATCTGTAAATCCAATCTGTTAGTGAACATTTGTAAGGGATTCTTGAAAATTTGCATGTGAGATGCTTATTTCAATAGATGCACACACTTGGGTGTATGCATCGAAATTTTAGCCAACATACCATCTAAACAACATATTTACAGACACCGGCAACACTCTTAACCCCGCAAAGTTTTGCGGATTTGTTTGGAACCGGTTTGAACTCTGTCACAAAGAACTTATATTACACTCAAAGATAAAACATACATACATACGTAATTACACGCACATGCATACTTACATTCATACATGCATACATAAATATATATATGTGTGTATGTGTGTGAGTATACACGCACAAACCGACACACACACACACACACACACACACTAAGAGCATTAGATTCCTTGGAAGAAAGCAGCTCCTACCGAATAACTTGAACAGATGATTTCTTCATAGCAAGCAAATGCTTGCATTGTGGGTTACCACACTCGCTCCACAAATTGTCATTATCTGTACAAATGCGCCGTCCGGTCCACGTCAAATATGGAAGAGATTGCAGAGAAACGTGAAGTGAAGTATTTTATTCAAGAAGGCAACATACCGTCCGGTGCGACGGGCGAAATGTTTATTGGTATTTCGTCTGCCGTTACGTTCTGAGTTCGAATTCCGCCGAGGTCGACTTTGCCTTTCATCCTTTCGGGGTCGATGAAATAAGTACCAGTTACCCACTGGTGTCGATATAATCGACTTAATTCCTTTGTCTGTTTTTGCTTGTCCTCTCTACGTTTAGCCCCCTGTGGGCAATAAAGAAATAATTATTATAAATCTATAGCACTCTATCTGTGCTACAGTGTTGACTGCAGTATGCATTGTTTTGATTTCTATAATATAAGCTGAGAAAAACATTTGAGTGAGGAATATATTCGATTTAATCGAATCCAATAATTGACACTTGTGTATTTTATCATTGACCTCTGAGGCGGAAGTTGAAGTCAGGATTTTACTTGAAACTACAGAACATTCCGGGTTGCTAAATACCGAAAATATTTAATCTGTTTCTTTACCGAATGTAGAATCCATGAATACAATGGTTTTGATAGAAATACTTTGACTGTAAAACGAAGCGTAAACACATAACAAAATTAATCTTTCTAGTGATGCGGTAGGAAATATTAAGAACAACAGAGAAATGTATAAGGTTTGTAGCTTGTCTTTGTTGATGTTCGTGATAAGTTTGTCGCGTTTATCACTGCTACTAGTAAGAATGAGGATAGAAATAGAAAATAAAGTATTGACGCATGAAGTAAATCTCTATTATATGGATGACTTCGAGATGTTAACAAAGAATGAAGAAGATCAAATATATGTGGATTTGGTAAAGAGATATTGGGATGGGATTTGGGATTAAGAAAATTCGATATTATAATAATAGAAAGAGGTAAGAAAGTAGAAAGTAATGGGGAGAGGATTCCCAAATATGGAAATCAAGGAGATAATATTTATAAATGCTTCGGTATAAAAGAACTGAAGAACAAAAGAACCAGACATGAAAGGCAGTTCTTTGAAAAGCACATCTCAGAAACATGAAAGTTTTACTTTAATCTAAAGTAAATGTGGATAAGTTCTTTGGTAAGATGTTAATTATTTGAAATGTACTTATGTAGCTAACTGAAGATATTTAAAATACTACTACTACTACTACTACTACTACTACTACTACTACTACTACTACTACTACTACTACTACTCCATATGCCCGTAAGCCATATGTCCACGGATATAAGGCGTAGTGGTTAAGAGCGCGGGCTACTAACCTCAAGATTTCGAGTTCGATTCCAGGCAGTGATCTGTATAATAACAGTAATAATAATAGTAACAATAATAATAACATCGAAAAAATACCTTAGGAATGAGAACCCAGGTTCAAAATTTCCCCAAGACACCTGATGTAGCCTGGAGGGTATATCAGCTGAAACGTTGAGTTAACAATAAACAAGATGAGGACAAGTATCCGTCAATTGTAAATAATGTAAATAATGTACATAATTCTTGATCTCTTAAATATAGAACTAAGATCTTAGTCGCATAGAAGAATGGCCCAAAGGGCAATGGAAAAGTGCTATATTACACCTACTCTGAAATGGACACAAGTGGAGATGAACCTACTGGATTGCACTATCAGAAAGACTAAACAAAGCATGGTGCTCTCCACACTAAGGCGAATGTACACAGGCTCTACATGAAGAGGGGATAAAGGTGGACGTGGGCTGATTAGCGTACGGGAAGGCATCAACAGTGAAAGAAGAAACATAGCAGAAATTTGGTAAACAGCAAACAAGGCCTGCTACAGTATGCTGCTAATGTAGAAAAAAATATCAAAAATGGACTTGAGTGTGCTCATGAATTCCGATCACGAACAGCCAACGAGAGAGAAGAAACCCTACTCTGCATGGAATTACTTGGTTAGTTCCACCGTGAAACTAACACCTTAAAAGACCAGGAAGCATCATGGATATGGCTCAGTAAAGGTATAAATAAGGGAAGAAGGTCGAAAGCGTGACTCACATTGTTAGTGTCTGTGGATGCCTTGCGCAGATACGACAAGGTAGCCCAAAATTTTCACTGGCTACTATGCCGGAAATATGGATACGAGGTAACAGTTGCTTGGTACCAACGTACACCGGAAAAGGTAATAGACGAAAAGGGGAAGGCAAAAATCCTCTGGGATTTTGACTTCCAGACAGACAAGGCGTTAGAACACACAGTAGGCTGAATACAGTAACATTTAGGAGTGAGAAACGAGAGTGTCTGATAATCAACGTGGCAGTGCTGTAAGATCAACATATCATCATGAAAGAAAGAGAAAAGGTTGATAAATATTGAAACCTGACATAAAGTTTGTCCTTACTGTCATCGGAGCATTGGTTTCAATAATATCCATCCTGAAAAGAACATTTGGAAACTTTTGAAATATTCTACAATCTAGGAGTATTACAAAAATCAGCATTAGTTGGAACTGCACGCAAATTACATCTGTCTATCTGAGGTCGTTGTTGTGAGTTGATATGCAGTGCACCCCCCTACCTGTAGACACAATATCTTCAATCAACATTGTTACGATAGTGGATACTGTGCGACGTTTTAAACAATAATAACAACAACAACAACAACAACAACAACAACAATAATGATAATAATAATAATAATAATAATAATAATAATAATAATAATAATAATAATATGTATAAAATGGAAATGTATAAAATAGCTCCTACTCTGCGAAACTTCTTATCTGTAAGTATGAGATCATGGAGAACCACACTGACGTTGAACAATGACAGTGAATCTCTAAATGCTGGAGATGTAAAAATTTCATGTGGCATTTTCCAGAGTGACTCACTATCACCACTCCTCTTCTGTCTAGCACTATTATCGCTCTCAAAATTGCTCAATGATGCACAGTATGGTTATAAAATATTTGGTAAAAATATAAATCATCTCATTTACGTGGATGATTTAAAGCTCTTTGCAAAAAATGACCAACGACTCAAAGGCCTACTAGCGATTGTTAGACAATTCAGTGATGACATCAGGATGCAATTTGGCCTTGATAAATGTGCAAAGGAAAAATGACAAAAATATCTAATGTGAACCTTGACCAGCAAAACGTCATAAAAGAGTTAGAACCAGCGGATAGCTACAAATACCTAGGAGTAATTGAAGGGGACAATATCAAGCATTCAGTGATGAGGGAAAGGATCAGAAGAGAATGTTATCGCAGGGTGAGAGCAATACTGAAGACAGAGCTGAACGCGAGAAACAGAATCGAAGCGATCAATGCTCTAGCCATACCAGTCGTGACTTACAGTTTCAATATCGTTAACTGGTCAATTACTGAAATATGTAATGTGGACAGAAAAATACGAAGACTGTTGACAATGCATAGAATGCACAACTCTAAAGCAGATATAAAACGTCTTTATCTGCCAAGAAAAGAGGGAGGCCGTGGACTTCTACAGCTGGCATTATCAATGAAGGTGGCCACAGTTGGCCTAGACACCTATCTGAAAAACTCTGAGGACTGGATGCTAAAACTTGTCTCAAAACATGAAAGCAAGAAAGCATCTTACTCAGTAACAAAACAGGCAAAGGAATATCTAAGTGAATTCCAATTGCAACAAATTCAAGAATTAGACGAACTAGAAACACCTGCAGAAAAAGCTAAGCGCTTGAAAACCCGTGCTAAAATTGCTGCCTTAGATATTATGACTGAAAAATGGCATGGAAAACCTCTCAATGGCAAATACCCAAAGAGAGCGAATAATGCAGATATTGACAAAGCCTTTACCCATCAATGGCTAATGGCCTCTGGCTTGAAATCAGAAACAGAGGGGTTTATCATAGCAGCCCAAGATCAATGCCTACCTACAAAGAACTACCAGGCCAACATATTAAAGAACGGCAGCTCCTCATTATGTCGTATATGCCAACAACAAAATGAGACCATCGATCATGTTGTCTCCATGTGCAGTCTGCTTGCGCCTACAGAGTATCTCAACAGGCATGATAGAGCTGCACAATATATTCACTGGGTAATATGCAAAAACCTGGACTTGCCCCATGATAAAAACTGGTGTGAGCACAAACCACCCCCAGTACTTGAAAATGATCACATCGCACTCCTCTGGAACTTCACCATTCAAACTAACAGAAAGATAGACGCAAATAGGCCAGACATCATACTGAAAGACTTCAGACAAAAATCATGCCTCCTCATTGATATGACTGTCCCAATCGATATAAACGTATCTGTCAAGACTTACCAAAAACTGAGCAAATATAAAGATCTTGAAATAGAAATTAGCAAAATGTGGAATCTGAAGACGAAAACAATACCTATTGTCATAGGTGCCCTGAGAATGACAGCGAAACGGGCTGATTACTACCTAGCTCAGATACCAGGAAACCCCAAAATGGCTGAAGTTCAATAGATAGTGCTCATGGGAACTGCTCATATCCTACGTAAAATACTGTCTATGTGATCTCAAATTTTAAAGCAAACATATCATTTTCTTATGGTTTCTTAAACATTCACTAGAACAAAACTGTACAAATCCAAATATATGGTACCCTAGGCATAACACCCACATGAATATCTAACTTGTCTCTTGAGGTCTCTGGGTGAGACTTGGATCCAACTTGTACAAATGCAAAACAAAAGTCAAACATAACATAATAATAGTAATAATAATAATAATAATAATAATAATAATAATAATAATAATAATAATAATAATAATAATAATAATAATAATGGCAATTTATGTCTCTCAATTACCCTCTTACTGCCTAAACAAGCGAACTAATATTCACCAAAATTTTCATAAATGTTACACTAACATTCCGTTCGATAATAGGCTAATTCGATTTTAATAAATATCTAAAATATGCTCTCTAGATGGGTTTGGTGAATTATGTGACAAGATGAGAAGAGTGTAAAAGGTATTAGTCTGAGGGAAACAGTAACAGAGTGAGTATGATTGATATCGGGGAAGGGACGTACGCAATATTCTGTAAGCGACAAATATGGGGTTAATAAAGAAATGAAAGCAAAGCATTACTACAACCAAAGTTGTAAGAAGTTCTGATGTTTTGATGGGTTTTAATGAATGAAGTCATGTGAAACGGCCAAACAGAAATGTAAATAATTTAAAAAATATAAAGGAAAAAAAAAATCCTCAACGAAGTCTTTTGACGGAAAATTGCACAAATCTATTATGATTAAGAGGCCTATCTGTCAGGGAATGCATGCTCTAACATGGAATAAATGCCTGGCAACGACGGACTATTCAGCCAGAATATGCATATATATATATATAAACACACATACACACATATACATATACACAGACATGTAAATAATTTGAAGAGGAAAAAATTCCCCAACAAAGTTTTTTTTGCGAAAAATTGCACAAATCTGTCCTGATCAAGAAGCCTATCTGTTTGTGAAGGCATGCTCTGCCATAGAATAAATAAAGGTTTATACAGGACATTCCATTATAAAAAATTGCCTGGCAATGACAAGCTATTGATATATACAGATATATACATACATACATATATATATATATATATATATATATATATATATATATATATATATATATATATATATATATATAAACGCTAACACGTGTAGGGAAATACACACGCAAAAACACGAATGCAGACATCCACATATTTATAAAAATAGAAACATATATACGCAATCTCACAAAAACAAAAAAAAAAAACGTGAGTATGCAAAACACGTGTACTAAAGTGAATATATCATGACTGATTCTGACTTGTATACATCTGTATATACACACGCACATGCATGCACTCAAGCATACCTATACACCTAGATCTATACACGCACAAATGCACAATGTATAATATATGATTATTGTAGGTATTTGAATAACATTTTTAGCGGTGAAAAGAGGCGAACGATTAAGTTTGTGGTTGGGCTGATACGCTGACATGGATACAAACATAAAACCTTATTTTGTGCACACATAGTGTGCTATGGGTAGATTGTCGTCATATGATATTTATCATTTCGCGCATGTACTTAAATTGTTGTTGAGATTGTCGAGTATAGTAGGGTCAGTTGTGAGACATACAGTACCATGACGCAATTCAATCTACCAGAAATTTGGAAATGATATGCTTTACTACATGGCATTTTTCGGTGTCAATCTGAGGACAGAACAATCTGACGATATGTACCTTGAGTGATAAAAATCAAACATCAAGTCAACATCATGGTATTTGGAGTTATCACTGGTGACAGCCACGTAATGCTTCCATTCATCTTCCCACATGGCTTCGGACCATACATAAAGCAAAACATACAAATCAGCATATACATACGTACACACATACATACATATGCATGTACATATATTTCAACTTCACTAGCGTGCTTCATGCATCAAGTGTATATGATCTAAATTAAGTGTCAAACTGATTATGTACAAAACAGCCTATTACCTAAAGATTCTTGTCCTAATTAGCTTTTATCAAAACAGGAACACCGAAAGCAATTTCTTCAAAACGAAATTAAAGTGGAATAGCGTGAATGATGTATAAATATGTAGAAAAAATTTGTTAAGCGTAAAAATAAACTGCATATAAATAACTCCAGTATAGAACAATTTATTATAATGTACTCCTATATTTACTCCTACATAGGCGTGAGAGTAGCTTTGTGGTAAGTAGCTTGCTTATAAACCACATGGTTCCGGGTACAGTCCCACTGTGTGGCACCTTGGGCGAGTGTCATCTACTACAGCCTCGGGCCGACCAAAGCTTTGTGAGTGGATTTGGTAGACAGAAACTGAAAGAAGCCCGTCGTATATATGTATATATATATATATATATATATATATATATATATATATGTGTGTGTGTGTGTGTGTGTGTGTGTGTGTGTGTGTGTGTGTATGTGTGTGTGTGTGTGTTTGTGTGTTTGTGTGTGTGTGTGTCTGTGTTTGTCGCCCCAACGTCGGTTGACAACCGATGGTGATGTGTTTACGTCCCCGTAACTTAGCGGTTCGGCAAAAAGAGAATGATAGAATAAGTACTAGGCTTATAAAAGAATAAGTTCTGGGGTCGATTTGCTCGACTAAAGGTGGTGCTCCAGCATGGCCGAAGTCAAATGAATGAAACAAGTAAAAGAGTAAAAGAGTATGTAGGAAAATCTGATATAAATTCTTTAAACTTTGATATGAATTAATCAGGAGTTCTTATTTTAAGAGAAGAAAATAATGGAATTGATAGTAACAGATGTTATTTATCATCATGAAGTATTGAACTAAAATGCAATATTGATTTCTAATATGGGACGCTGTGTTCCTAACTTAAGCGATTGGTAATCAACCGCATTATTTAACTGGATATCCCAGGAGAATGAAAGAGTGAAGTTAATCACGGTGGAGCCTGAACGAAGGATGTAAAAGTACATAAATAAACACGCGCATCATTTTGCCCATCACTCTACCAATAATGAGAATATACCAACCTTAGGGGAAATATAATACTACGGAGGTACAAGGGATTTGAATTCTAGGAATATTCCAAACAATCACTAAGTGTTTCATAGTAAAGCTGAAATACACCTGCTGCGTTTTTTTTTTTGATATCTCAGTATCAGATTATCGAACAGCTGTATCTCAATATCAATTCTCTTCATATCAGATGTTATCGATCAGAGGAGTTTTATCCCTGACTATCTTTTATCTCCGTCATCTTGGAGTTTGTTATCTAATGTGCCATTCGATCTTTTCAGATAGAAATGTATGATTTGGTAGAGATTTCTCTACTATTTATAGCAAGACGAGAAACCAAACACAGACGCTCACTCGTTGATGCTGACATAGATCTATTCAGCAAAAGAGGACATCTGCTATCATTGACTCTCTGAGGAAAAACTGTTACATACTTCAGTTAATTAGGCTAACAAGACTATGAAATCAATATTCACTGCTGCAAACATATCCTCTCAAGATACGGTATCTCAACGCATAGCTTTTAAGTATAATAAACAATATATATATATATATATATATATATATATATATATATACATATATATACTTATTTACATTATATATATATACTTATATACATACATACATATATATATATATATATATATATATATATATATATATATATATATATATATATATATATATATATACTTATATATATATATATATATATATATATATATATATATATATATATATATATATATATATATATATATATATATATATATATATATATATATACTTATATACATATATACGTATATATATATATACTTATATACACGTATATATATACGTATATATATATACTTATATACATATATACACGTATATATATATATACTTATATACGTACTTATATACATATATACACCTATATATATACTTATATGCATATATACACGTATATATATATATATACTTATATACACACACATATATATACCTATATACACACATATATATATATATGTATATTCATGTATATACTTATATATGTATATATACATACACCTATATATAAATTCATATATATACACACACATATATATGTCTGTGTGTGTATGTGTGCGTGTACGTGCGTGTGCGTGTACGTGCGTGTGCGTGTGCGTGTCTGTCTATCTGTCTGTGTGTAAGTCTGTGTATGAGGAATGGTCCATATATCAATAACATAGCTCCTGACCTACTCCAATTAAATGTACTTTAAATAACCAATAAGAAAAACACCAGCATCTGCTATATAAGACTGGTCATGAGAACTTAACGCTTTGACAAAAATATCTAATATAGCTGCAATATAAATAAAACCTAATGCTTGAACATCTCTTTTGAGTGTCTTTTTCCAAATAAATTCACAATTATTTTAGCAGGTAATCTAATATTAACTCTCTCATAATATCATTTATTTACTCGATGTTGATTTACATATATATCAAACCTGTGTGAAAATTAGCAATATGGGTTTGAATTATTACCCTGGGGTATCACTGTTTTACAACAGAGTATCAACAACGACATAAGTGTGGCGTGCTTCTATAACTTTGACCGAATAAATATCACACCATAAACTGGGCTGCTGCATTGCTTTATGGCCAATCACACACTGAAGCCTATTCTTTCATTCAATTCAGGAGAGACAAGCACACCGACACATTCATAGATAAATAAACATTCATCCCTTTTATACTTTAATACTTTTAATGGTATCAGTCGCATGACTGTGGCCATGCTGGAGTGCCACCTCAGTTTATTTTTTATCAGTTTTGTTGTGTTATAGATGGAAGTTAGTCTATGATTGATTTTGTAGCAACTGATCTTCTCTTGGCTTTATCGGTATCGTTATTAAGGGGTTTATTCAAGGAATATTTGAATGTTTCAGTTGAGCTCCCTTGTATATTTCTTTATCGTGTTCGCAAGGAAAATGTTAACAATTACTTCCAATTTTTATTTTATCGACTTCCTCAAAAATGGCTGATTACAAGTTCAGGTTTGTAATTATTTGAGCACTGGGATATGTAGCGTACTCCATAAATATCGATCTTGAGAAATCAGGCTTCTGAAAACGAGAAGGGAGAAAGCTAATTCGAAGATTACAGATCCACTACATCAGTTGAACTGTAAATATGTGTAAAACTTTCCATAAGTTAATCATTTAGGTATACATTGGCATGTCTAGATATGCAACTATATGCACTAAAATATATACATGAAGAAAAACATACAAATATGCTCATATACATACATACGAATAAAAATACCTTGTTGTTAATGTAGAAATTCCAATGAAGGCGACACGGATCTATGTTAGAAACTGCCTCTTTCTCTGTTTGCAAGAAATCTTGAAATAAAACTGAAAAACGACATGCATATATACATACATACACACATACATACATGCGACTGTTGCCTTCGTCACATTCTCTTTCTCTTACTTTCGCTGCTTAATGCATTTCTTTCTTTCTTCGTTCTGAATTTCTATCTGTCCTCTTGTCTCCAGTTCTAAAGGATATTTCCATTTTTTTTGCGTTCCCTATGTCTGTCTTTCTGTGTTTGTTTTCGTCATTGTCCTGTACGTTCGTATGCTATGCCCAGTAGCTTTTCACCACTGGCTCCACCAAAAGTGAACAATGTCAATGTTAAATGCGCGAAATTGTAATGAACATTCGGACGTTGACTGATGAGGAATAAGTTATGAATTTTCTGTTGTTTACAGTTTTGTAGCATGTTTCTGTTAAACTTTTCAAATATTTATATATATATATATATATATATATATATATATATATATATAATTACATTTAATTACATTTAAAACAAATATGTATTTTTGATAAGGTTCGTTTTTTCAGGAACCGAAACATGTAAAATGTCTCTGAGAAAATTAAAATTTATCGTATATAGTGGCGTTTTCAAACTTCTTTTTTTAATATATATATATATGTATATATATATACGTTTATACATGTATATGTATACATACATATGTGTAAATACATGTATATATATATATATATACACACAGACACGCAAATATATAGATATATGTATGTATGTATCTATGTGTATGCCTCTTTGTGTATTTGCATCTGTGTTTGTCCCTCCACCACTGCATGACAAACTGCTGAAACGCTTGCGTCTTCGTAATATAGTGATCCGACGATAAGACCGATAGAATAAGTATCAGGCTTTAAAAAAATTAAGTCCTGGTGTTGATTTATTCAACTACAAATTCAAGGCGATGCCCCAGCATGACCGCACTCTGTCTCACACACACACATACACACACACATGCAACCAGCTTATGAACATTTCTCACATTAATAAGTTTTGCTTAAAAGGTGTTGCACAAAGCAATCCTTTGTTACAAGAGAATTTACAGAGCTGACGTAGATTAGGATCGAACAGGGAACGTAGTGCTTCCGAAGCGAAATCGTCAATCACAGAGGTATATATGTAGCTCGACTTCACTTTACGCTTCTAGCTATCTACTTTCAGAAATATTTCCGTGCTACTCATGTGGATGTACGGATGTCCAACTGAATAGACAAAGACGAAGCAAAGATTTCATGAAATTTTTGCTTACGAGAATTTCAATATCTAAATATGACATCTCTTTAAATAGCGAAAATGTGAATAGTACTTAAGATTGACACCATAGTGCTGAATGAGTATATTATGTAGAAACTATCTGAAAACCCGAAGAAATTGCTCTCACTTAGGTATAGAAATGGAAGTATTATGGCATGTAAGAAATGTGTCCATCATTTGTAATTGCTATAACTGCAATAATTCATACTTGCTTTCTATAGATATCGACATGTAACACATAATGTCAGATGGAGGCTCATTTCATAAAATTGCAATAAGTGTTGCAGTCGTATTTAGATTTTCCTCTCAAAAGATAATTTCAGTTTGAATACTTGTGTGAATATCTTAGGCGATGTACCTAATACAGTGCTATATGGAGAAGAAAAAACTCCTATTATATACCTAAAAATAAAAAAAAAATAAGTAAATAAATGTTGATAATAATAATGATAATAATAATAATAATAATAATAATAATAATAATAATAATAATAATAATAATAATAATAATAATAATAATAATAATAATAATAATAATAATAATAATAATAATAATAATAACAGCAACAACTTAATAATACTTGTTTCACAGTTTAATTGAAGGTCAGAAATTGAGGGAAAGTGTGTGTGTGTATATATACCATAAACTGTTACAAATATTTATCTGTCACCTGCTGTATGGGGAATAACAAATGCAGGAACTCTGACAAAGTTTCGAGAAGGGTTATCTTAATATAATCGACTAAATACAAAATTATTACTGATATTTATTTATTTTTATCTATTAAGATCGTGTTGGAAAAAGTGAAGTCTGATGGAATTTGAATAATGTCATTCTAAAAATACGAGAATCTCGTCGATTTGTATGCGTAGCAGATGTTAAAATAATTACTTTTCATTGGATACACGTAGTAACAATTTCATGTTAGCAGACCATGACATTAATATACGTATGTATATTAATTCTACGCTGGAGGTACGAAAGTAAAACAGCACACACTTTGGAATACAAATCAAAATTTATGGAATGCGCATGGAGCAACAAGACTCGAAACAATAACCTAGGTAATCATTTGTATTACATTCTGGCGGATTCGAGCGTGAATATCATATCACTGCAGTTTGTGTTTATCATCATCGAACAGTTTTTCCAAAAGTTCAGGAGAAAGAGAACATTTATGGCGAATCAATGAGGAACTTACAGCTCTTGTACCCTGACTATAGATTCTCATTTGTACCCATCATCAGAGGTGCATTAGGTTATATACCAACGAATTTGCACAAAAACCTAGAAACACTTGCCTTCGATGGAAAAAAAGCTGAAAGAACTGATTTTAATTCTCCAGATCCAATCTATTAGTTGCACAGTTAAAGATTAGTGAGGCAGTTTTGAAATTCTCCATGCTAAGTTCTTATCTGAATAGTTGCAGACACTTGGCTGCATGCATCGACAGTTAAGCCAACATATTCACAAAAACGGGGAAGTTTCTTAACTAAAAAAAAAGTTTTGGTGATTTGTTAGCAACAGGCTTGAGTTCTCTCAAGAACTTACAAAAAACTAAAAGAAAAATATCCATCCATCTTTCCATCCATCCATGCACATGGTTAAAGTATATATTTAAATTTTTATGTCAGAAAAATGTTACAACATTTTGGGTATAGAAACATTGTATTTGGAGAAATAACCGGTTCCGTGTTGTCGTTTCAAATTTCTCTACCTGTATCGTAACATGTCTTCGCTCCAGTGTATAAAATGGAGTTTATATATGGTCTTATAAGACATCCATTTTATATATATATATATATATATATATATACATATATATATATATATATATATATATATATATATATATATATATATATACATATATATATATATATATATATATATATATATATATATATATATATATATATATATATATATATATATATATATATATATATATATATATATTTCATAAATATGTGAAGAGAGACTGTCATAAATAGAGATATACGTATGTCAATAGGAATATGTGCGTGAACTAGTGTTGTATATTGGCTTGAGTAACACATTCTCCATGTTAAGTGACGTAACATGTAAATATTAGTTACAGGCCATGGATTCGAACCCGCAAGCTTCATAAAGTGACATATATTGCATTTTCGTATACATGTATTTGACACTCATCTCTCACAATATATCAAAATATCATTCCCTCTCCCGCTTCCTACCTCTCTCTCTTCTGACTTCCCTCCACACACACACACACACACACACACACACACACACACACAGACACACACACACACACACATATATATATATATATATATATATATATATATATATATATATATATATATATATATATATATATATATATATATATATATATGTATATACATGTACCAGAAACAGGGAAAAGCAACAACAAAAAACTATTAGATGTATATAGAGAATATATTAGATTCAGGTTCAGTGAAAGTTTAAGGTGAGAAACGAGTGGGAATGACGTTTCGAGAATGGTTCTTCGTCGGAAAGAGGAAGAAGTCCACAGAAGAGAGAAAAGAAGGAGCATATAATCCGGAGAAAAGTATGTTTTGTCGTTGGTTTTATGCCAGGTTGCCACAAAAATATTTCAAAATTAAACAGAAGGATTAATAAGCTTCAATATTTTTGCGGAGTGCAATGTTTATTAAACTTACACAAGAAGGGTACCTCAACCGCACCGCCATCTCAGGAACCGGTACCCTTCGCACCTATCACCATAAAGAAACTCAGTCACTGTCTACAGATCTTCTAGTCGGATACGAGTTAACGACGACGCTAAAATGGGTGTTAGTGACTTCGAAGTCTCGGGCATGAAGTGAATTATCAAAATTTAGGTTATTAGCTTTCATTCAGATTATTTAAAAAAAAACATAACATACAGGCATCAAATGTGATCGAAATCGTTTCTCAGCCGTTACACGCAGAAATCCTACCTTTATCACTCGTGTATATACATACCCATCTTATATATGTATGGAATACTTAATTCAAAGAATGAATTCTTTAAGTTTAGCTTATTTCAAGTGCAGTGTTGTACCCTGCCTAAGGTAATTCAGTTAACGGTTACAGTAACTGATGCTTTTATAACTAGTGCCAGTCTTATAACACAAACTACTCGTTCAATGTTCAATAGAACATTAAACTATTTAAATCTCATAAAGAAAACGTGAATCTGACATTTTCGTGTCATTTCTTTACAAAAATATCGATCTGAATATAGCGAAATATTGATTTTCACTTACCTATAATCTTGTTAGTTTTCATTTGCCGTTGAATATAACGATTTAAATTGTTATTACCTACGCAGTTTTTATTGAGACGATTTTCAGTTGAACTTTCACCTTTTTAAAGAGAGCAACACGGCTGATCTTACAAACTACCCCAATAAGTTCACTCAAACAATGTGTCGTCTCACAAAGGAGTCAGTGCGATTTATCTTTTGTTGTTCAATGTTGTATATTCTTTGAAATAAGCTCTTAATTATTTGCAGTACATTTGAATTATTAAATCTTTTGCGCAGAAGTAGAACATGTTAAGTTAAGTTTTAACATGGCGCGCTTCTGTATATGAAGAGGAAATATTTACACGAGTACAACCAAGAGGTGTTGCAATAATAGATTAAATAACAGCCATTCTTTTAATATGTGTAAATTGTGGTTCGCTTCCAATTGAACACACTTTGTACTAAATATCTCCTTCCACGTTAATTAATCTTTTCTTTCTTAATTTGCTTAGCAACATATCAGATAAAACAAGAATCAGATAATATGTAACCACTGCTACGTTGCTGCATTAATTGAAATATGGTCAGTGATATACATGTAACCGATTCGGGAAAGAGAAGCTTTTACAATTTACAAATGATTATAAGGCACAAATGATACTATAAATAGGTACGCGAGAAAGGCTTTCATTTGTATTGTATAATGAATTGTTAATTATCGTTCAAAGGCTTACTGCTTTTCAGACGACGCTGATGCATCAGAAACCAAATTCGATTTTGCACATCAATGGTATATTCAGTATATTTTCTATCGCTTTAGCTCTTTTTAAATAGGGATATGCCAACCGCGATCGGTGAACCACAATGTGGCGAGGGATTACTGTATTCTCATGGGTTTACATACACATTCACAAACACATACATATGCATCTGATAGACTCAAGACACATAGGTCAGACAGCCTCATAAACTCTTATACGTATAAACACGTCCAGAAACCCCCACACATAAATACACGGACAACAAACGCACATAACACTCCGCACACGTGCGCGCATTTGTTTTCCGCTCACACACAAAGCATACACTGGCATACTCCGATACATACACACGCACGCTTGCGCACACACACTTTAGCCACGTTGCTGCTGTCTACCTCATCACCCTTGTCACCAACCATTTCCTTCCTTCTGATTAATCCAACATGTCCACCAATTAATCCAAAAGCATTTTCCCACTCACCGTGTTCTGCATCACTTCATCTGTGTTCTCTCCTCATTTCTTTCTGTAGAAGAGCGTAGGCTCGAAACGCCAAAGACACTTCCATTTTTTCCTGAGCGCCAAACAAATATTATTTTGTTGTTCACTTAATTGTCTGCTTGTTTTGTTGTTCAATTTTCAACCATATATGTGTGTGTGTAGTTATATGTGGAGAGGTAGAGAATGAGAAGGAGGATGATATATATATATATATATAAATATATATATATATATATATATATATATATATATATATATATATATATATATAACTTTCATTGATTTTCTCACTATATCTATCTATCGATCTATCTATATATATAGTCACGTTTATCAATGTTTCATCCTTTACTGATTCAGAAAACTATGCTGAACCATGTTACGCTTATCAGCGATCTCCCATCTGATTAGCGCTTGTGTTGGATTTATGGATTTATGTAGTTGTACCTATCAACATGGGGCCAGAGAAGTAAAACAAAAACGAAGACGCTTGATCCTAGCAGATGACATACGAATGGATTTTCGACAGGAAATGTAGAAATAATCGAGAAAATAAGTGATGGTCGAAGATTCGGTGTTGACGATCGCGAGTTTGGTGTCAATTAATTTGTCTTCGTTCTAAATAAAAAGTGGCTGCACCAAATTAAAAATAAAAAAAAAAAAATTAAGATATCCCACCCACCGAGATAAGCGAGGATAGATATTAATGATCTGACAGGAATTTCGCTACTATTTTAGGATTTTTGGAAACCAAATGAATCCTCAGGCACTGATTGCTGGTTTCTGGATATTTCTAATCGATGAGTGTGTCGTTTGCGTGTGAATGTATTTACAAACGAAATATGTATGTTTTCTGTGACACGTGAACAAGTAGACACTAATATATGTAGCTGTCCCTTCACATCAATTCTTATTCAAGCATACATGATGTGTAAAATACGAGGAATAGGTATAAAAATTATTTTCAATCTAGCATTATCATTTCATGATCCTTCCCTTCTCTTCAAATACATCACTGGCAACGTATAACGTATGATTTCGTTTGACAGAGAAATATCTAATACTCTAATACTATATTCGTACCTTATAATACAAAATGCTACATCACAAACGGAATTCTGAAGTCAGTGCTGAATTGTTGAAAAGCATAATCTATATTCAGCGAATATTGCCGATTGAAGATGCCTCAGCGTTTCTTTACAGGGCTATTTGTAACTTTTTTTCTTTTTATTTCCGAAGCGGTTAAGAGACATCCTGACCTCAGTGAAATTTGAACTTTATATATACAAGCTTGCAACTAACTATGCTGTATATTTAATAGAAAACTACGGCATTTTCACTAATATTGATTTCCGATACAAGCACACGAATACAATTTTGTAGTGAGAGGGAATAGATGATTTTATCGGTTCAGTACATATTTGTTTCTTCATTTATCGATGCTAAAATGATGAGATGGAACGTCAATCTAAATTTATCATTTCTGCAAATTCTCGCTTTTAGGTGGAAATGTGGAACACATTACCAATGAAAAATATTTGAACGCACAAAAGTATGAGCACATAAATCCAGACGCTTAAGGATTATAGTTTCTTGGGAAACTTACGCACGCACACTCACATAAACTTATTCGTATGAGAGTGTAAATATAACACAATGCAAATATATAGAGTCACAGATATATACATGCACGAAATATCATACCCACACGCGCGCATTCACACACACGCACTCACACACGTACACACGATCACACATATGCGTACACGCTTGCGCATAACCGCACATGCACGCACACATACGCACACACTCACACATTTATCTTAAACTAGTTTTCGTCATTGAATCACGGCAATGCTGGGGCACTATCTTAAAGTCTTTAGTCGAATTAATTGACCTCAGTACTTACATGATTAGGCATTCAGTTTATCGGCAATTTTTTTCCGAAACGGAAAACCACTACGCGCTAAACTTCAGGACCATGAATGCATACGTATATACATATATACCTCTCACACATATACACACGTACACCCACCCACACGCACAAACACACAAATACACGGAAATCAACGCACGCACTGGTTAACTGATGCACAACCAAGCCACGCTCCCGTACGCATACAGAGACTCAAACATTTAAAGCTTACCATTCATATTTTCATTCGCGTGCGCTCCTTCACTTGTTCACATTCACACATTGTTACACATTGTTACACACATACGCGCTCTTGCACACCGCTGTTCGGCCAGGTCAATGTTATGTCCCCTTCATGGGAAATCGTTAATCCCGACACATTTTTCTCTCTTCGTTTTGTCATTCTCTCTCCAAATTTTCTCCTCATCCCTCTTGCTAAAGAGTGTAGGCTCGAAACGTTAAAGTCTTTTCCAAACTTTCCATACCGTCAAACTTATACACACCTACTTGTTACTCCCTATATATATATATATATATATATATATATATATATATATATATGTATACATCTGAAACATCAAAATAAAGGGGAGATCAAAATCATCATTGTCCCCATAGGGACTGCTGAGTAAAATCCATACCTAGACTTGAATAACTCTCACGCATCCATCAGAAATAGATGTATCTTCTTTTAGCGATTTATTTTCAAAGTTGATTTCTCTTGTCCTCACTTATATATGTATATATATGTTATATATAGACCAGCGGCGACTCCGTCGTACGGGCTGTTCGGGCTTAGCCAGAGTTCAAATTTAGCTAGCGAAGTGAATGTATATTTGCAAGCTGATTTAATTTCTGCCAACATTGACATCAAGTATGTAATTGCAGCCAATTACTGGGACCCCTTTTATTGAGACTGGTGACAGTTCATTCATTTTCGTTTAGCGTCTTGTGGTCGTCTTAGATGAGCCCTGTGTCAAAAAGTATCATTCGTAGCAGACGTTCTCTCGACATCATTCACACACACCTGACTCGGGCTCAGAAGTTACAGTCCGTGTTGTTATCTATAATCGTAAACATTAAAAGGAATTCAAATTCAATGTTTTCTTGAAGCAATAAATTTCTATAGACATTAGGATTTAAATTCAAATTCATGGAATGTTTCCGTTCTACAATATTCTTAAAGGAACGAACAATTATCTAGCAACTCGGACTAATACGAACGAGCCTGGTAGATGCAAAAGACTAACTGGAACCCCTGTCACGGGTACAGGCGACAATCAGATCCCTGATATTTGTTGTGCACTCTATCGTTATTTGATAGTTATTATTCTGTGCATCTGTGTGTAAATATCAGTTGCTTTACAGGGTTGCTTTATTTTAATCCTTAACTAAGAAATGGAGAAAGACATAGTGATAGATATAAAAAATAAACCATTTGGGGCTATAAATTAAGCAGAAAAACGTGAAAATCATTGAGCAGGCCTGTGTCTAATGCGGAATCTGTGATGTGTCCGAGTGACGAAATCTATCACGAGCCTGACTGACGCTGATGACCTACTTCAGGTCATCAGCGTCAATCACAAAATTCAATAAACCAATATCCATTTCCTCTGTAAGTCCATGTTATCTGGAATTGAATGGGAAGGCATATTTCACGTTATAGTAATCGAAGCAATGGTAAGGTTTCCAACGCTACTTACTTCCGTAAAGCGGAACAACTAAACAATATTTTGTGTCTGTAAGCACAGTTCGTACAAAAGAATACTCAGGTATACATATATACACTCTGTCACATACACGCGTAAGTACATACACACACACACGCACACGGGCACACACTCATATATATGCAAAAGCGCGCGCACACACACACATATACATAAATAAATAACCGTAGACAAGTACATTTAGCTATATTTAATAAGTTAGATAATTATCTATGTAATTACACTTGAATTATTACATATACAATGATATAAATTCATACGTGTGTGCTTTTTGTATGTGTATGGGAATATATATATATACACACAAAAATATTGCATCACAATCGAGTTAGATATCTATCTAATAACATATATTGGAATTTATATATAATTAGAGATAACTATCTCCCTAATCGGGAATCCATAAATGTACACTTACCCACGAGCACAGACACACATACGAGCACACACACACACACAGACATACTCATTTAATACACATACTCTTATATGACAATTTCATCCTGTTCGATTCATATCAGCCACTCTGTTCGTTTTGAAATCAGCAATATTTATTTTCCTTTATATCTTTATAGGAATTAATTCTGTGATGTTACGAAACATTCCGTCGCACTTCTGTCAACTGTACATTGACACAACTCCAATGCATTTCATTTGCATCAGTAACTAAGTGGCAACTTCGCTAAAAAATTTCCACGTGCTTTCATAAATCAACTCGGGCCCTTGAAAAATGTAATTTTCAACAAGAGAATGATACAATAGCTACATAATATAAAGTATATAATCATGACCTGTTGTCAATTCGTCAGAGATGTGTAAATTTTATACTTAAAACTAACGGATTATGAAAGTGTTGACGCAATTCACAATCACATATCTGTGGGTATATAAATATACATGGGAGAGTGTGCGAATCTCTGTGCATGTATGCGCATGCGTGTGCATGTGAACATGTACAGGAAAAGTACCGTCTTCCGGTCGACTGGGACTGTGCTTCTAGTACCGTATATAGTGCCAGCAAAGACACAGGGAACCCATTTGATCTGCGCCAAGCGGTTACTTAACGTTGATTAAAACCTTCACGAACACGGCATGTATTGTCTCTCCTTTCAGAAAATATCACCAAACGCCAACTGATTAACAGAAAAAATGACAGAATGATTACGTGCAGAACTTCGTGCTGTTACGCACACATATAACACACACACACACACACACACACACACACACACACACACACACACATGTGTATAATACAATTTTTCTGAATTTTCAGATTTTTTTTATATTATAGGCCACTGGTTTTAAATTTATATTAATTAAATTAATTCTCAATTTATCACCCTCAATATATATATATATGTGTGTGTGTGTGTGTGTGTGTGTGTGTGTGTGTGTGTGTGTGTGTGTGAATGTGTATGTGTGTGGGTGTGTATGTGTGTATGTGTGTATGTGTGTGTGTGTGTGTGTGTGTGTAGATAGATAGATAGATAGATAGATAGATAGATAGATAGACAGATAGAGAGTTAGATATAAATAATATGTATGGCTTGTTCGTAATTTTACAAACTGAAGCAAAAATATAGACGTTACAAAAGTGACAAAGGGCTATGATCAGTATCAGTATTGCTATAAATAAGAGTCAAAACAACTCAATAGTTACGGAAGCATTAGCCTAATGACTGACAAGGGAGGTAAGCTCCCTACAGCAGCAGACAGAGCCAAACATTGCCCTTTGTCACTTTAGTAACGCCTGAGGTTGTAAAATTGCGAATAAGCCAACCATAATATTTATAATTTCACATTTATGGAATCAGCGTATGACTTCAGCGGAAATCTTATAAACTTACAAGGCGGGCTGAGTTTAACCCTAGGCGCGTTGAGAAAAACTGATGAGTATTAAGCTGCCGAAGCATTAAGATGCGGAATCATCGAGGATCTGGCCATGTTCGCTGTTGTAAGGATTTTGCCTTCCTTGTCATTCATATTACTTTCCGTGGCTGTTTCCCCACTTATTTGAAGCAATACTGGTGCTGACTAGTGCTCTTTGTCAATTTTGTCACGTATGTAAATATACATGTATATATATATATATATATATATATATATATATATATATGTATGTATGTATGTATGTATTTGCTGGCCAGATTGGAGCAACGTTGAGAATAACCACCAGCCGAAATTGCAGGGATAATCTGGATCTCGACTGAAGAAAGAAAACTCCGAATGACCTGTCCCTGTTTTCTTTGTATCGTCTATATGGATGTTTCGTCCCTTTCTTGTATCATTTAACTGTCTAGATGTGTTGCGTTCTTGTCCCATTTTGTATTATATATATATATATATATATATATATATATATATATCCTGTACCCAGATATGCACCTATATATACAGGTAGACGTAGGTATGCACATACCTGTACGTATATATGCATATACACATTATTTGTTTTATATATATATATATATATATATATATATATATATATATACATATCAAATCTCAATAGACAAACACCATATACTAAGTCATGCAAATCCAAGATAATTCTTTGAAGGACACAGATGTGCATTTTTATTCGACTACTGTAGTTCTATGATGTTTATGATGTTTATGGCTCGAAGAAAATAATGTTTATGGCCTCTGAAAAACAGAAAAGAAAAGAAAAAAAGAAGTAACATTACTGTCTACTTTATGGAGACACACATTTCCGTGAGTGGAATGCTATTCAGTAATTGATTGTGTCAAATTATGCAGGATTGCCAGTGCCGGTAAACAGATAAGGATGCAAATGAACATATCGTTCTCTGAATCCATTTGCGTATCAGTACACATTAACACAAAAGGATAGACACATATACACATGCATTAGAGATAAGCGTATGTGCACAATAATCCGTGGTCGTAACGTCTCATGTTCCTTTGGATCACGTGGTAACCTATGCAACATGGATGACTTTGACTCTTTTAATCAGCAATGAACTTATCATGCGTAGATTTCATGTATGTCCGTTGTCGTATGCGTACACAGAATCACACATTCACATATGTATATATTCTTTTATTACTTTACTCTTTTACTTGCTTCAGTCATTTGACTGCAGCCATGCTGGAGCATCACCTTTAGTCGAAGAAATCGACCCCAAGACTTATTCTTTGTAACCCTAGTACTTATTCTCTCGCTCTCTTTTGCAGAACCGCTATGTTACGGGGACGTAAACACAGCAACATTGGTTGTCAAGCGATGGAGTATATATATATATATATTACACGGGATGGACAAAATAATGGAAACACGTAGCATCATAGCTCCATAATTTTGAATTATCTGTAAAACCGTCAAAAGCTTGTTTATTTTTATGTTTTTTGATTTATTATTAATGTTACTTAATATGTTTTGCTAAAATTTCTCTTTCTTTTCAGATATCATCAGAAAAAAATAATTAAAATTCATTAAAATACAGATCTATCGGACTTACAAAGGAGTCAAATTGTTGGTGCTCGTAAGACAGTCGCAAGCATTACGAAAACAGCCGAAATGTTTTGTCTATCAAGAAATACCGTCTCGAAAGTAATGACAGCCTTTGATAAAGAGGGAAAAAGTTCCTCGTCGAAACAAGACTTTCAGATAGGGACCGTTGGATTCTTACGCGAATTGTTAGAAAAGATCACAAAATTACAGCTCCCCAAATTACTGCAGAACTTAATGACCACCTTCAGAACCCAGTTTCCACAAAACCTGTTCACCGTGAGCTGCACAAAGCCGGATCTTACGGGAGGACTACAATCACAAAACCACTACTTTCAAAAACAACGTTGCAGAGTTGTTCCTTAGAGCAGTGGAAGAATGTTATTTTCTCGGACTAGTCATCCTTTACCATATTTTCGGCCACCAGCCGAGTATAAGTTTGGAGACAACCAAAATAAGCATATGACCCAAACTACCTTCTTCCAACTGTTAAATATTGAGGTGGATCTGTGATAATCTGGGGTGGGTGGGGCTATGTCTTGGAAATCCGCCGGCTCAATGGTTTGCCTTCAGAGCAGAATTAATAGTCAAGACTAAGCCTTTTATCTGATCAAATTCATCCTATGGTTGCGGAACTGTTTCCGGATGGAAACGCAATCTTTCAGGATGATAATGCACCAATTCACACAGCTAAATTTGTTACTGAATGGCACGAGGAATATTCTAGTGAAGTTAAACATCTTATCTGGCGACTACAGTCCCCAGATTTCAATATCATTGAACATTTATGGTGCATTTTAGAAAAACAAGTAAGGAGTCGATATCTTCCACCATCATCACTACAAAAGTTCGAGATTATTTTAGATGAAGGATGGACAAAAATTCCTTTGAAAACAATTCGAACTTTGTACGAGTCCATACCTCGTAGAATTCAAGCTGCAATTATTGCCAAAGGCGGTTCTACCCCATATTAAAATAAATTTGTTTGAAATTTTAAGGTGTTTCCATTATTTTGTCCAACCCTTGTATATATATATATATATATATATATATATATATATATATACAACAGGCTGCTTTCAGTTTCCATCTGTCATATCCACCCAAAAGGCTTTGGTTGGCCCGAGGCTATAGTAGATGACACTTGCCGAAGGTCACACGCAGTGGGACTGGACTAGGAACGACGTGGCTGGGAAGGGAGCTTCCTACCACACAGCCAC
>NC_142929.1:143571033-143573533 GCF_046866305.1 Octopus bimaculoides | reverse complement strand
TGCTAACTCGGGATAACTCATCTCTACTGAGTATAGAAACAGATGTGTAAGATTAATTTTGAGGATCTGTCCAAAAATTTCTAATTAAAAAATGAAGGATAAAACTTTTCAAATATAAAGTGAAAGTATATATAAATAAATATTATTTTCTATCTTACTGTTAGTTTGGTTTTATTTTGAAAATTAAAAGACAAAAATTCATTTATGATTTATTAATGTTTGACTTTTGAATTACTTATAAGTATATATAAATATATATATATATATATATATATATATATATATATATATATATATATATATATATATATATATATATATATATGTATGTATATATATATATATATATATATATATATATATATATATATATATATATATATATATATATATATATATGGGGTCACCAAGGTTTTTAAGAGCTTAGGGCCTCTATGGATCTTAATCAGGCCCTGTATTAAGAAAAGTATATCAAACAGTAGATATAATGGTAATTAGCATAGATACCGATTCACAGGCAGACCTTTTGATCTCCATCCTCCTTTATAAACTCGACTGGTATTCAATTTTGTTCACCACACAGTTGGAAGTTCGAACTTATACAAATAGGATCTCAATGCCTAACGAGACCTTAAACCATTCTGCATATAAATAATTTTGGTTTTTCAAGCTAATCTGACCCGATCTCTTTAACTTAAAAGAAAAGAAAATTATGCTCTTTATAATGTGAAATTCAAAAAATAGTTCATTATTTTATCTCTTCTTTAAGTGTGTGATAATAGGACAATGTGATAGCGTGTGAGTATGTGCGTATGCGCTTGTGTAACAGAGAAAGAGAAAAAGAGAAACGGAGATAGAGAGAGAGAATATGTGTGTCTGTGTGTTTATGTTAGTGTACGAATTATCATGTGCGCAAGCTAGCGCGCATGCGTGTGCTGTTGTGTGCGCTAACTATATGTATGGTGAAATATATGAAAAATTATTAAGATAGCTGATCAGTTTTATAGTTTGTATCTAACCCATTAGAAATAATGTCGGCTTTTTTTTCCTATTTTATGAGGTTTTTTGGTACACCTATCTATATTTATTTTCTTTATATATAATAATGGTTCATTTTATTTTATCGCTTATTTAAGAGACATGTGCAGTCCTGATTTTTCTTTACGGAACTTTTAAGACTTGTGACCGGAAATACGATGAATTCTCTTGACAAAATTGGAAAGTAGTGGATTCTGTTGAAATTACCTCGGTGGTGAAGACAGACAGAACAACAGATTAACTTTGTCACTCACTTAGGGGCACGGCAGCCGGAAGAACAACAAGAAAGTACCCCGTCTATTACTCTAAGGATTGCGCAACTCCCTACTTCTTCTTGGTTCTTTATTCGAGAACCCTGAAGGAATAAACCTGAAGGCATCCGGATATAAGTAAATTTTCTTATATATATATATATATATATAAATATATATATATATATATACCGGAGTAAGCACATAAATGTGAAACAAGGTGGAAAAAAGAGTACTCAAATACCAGAGGTAAAGTAATATGCTTCATTTAAAAGCAGCAGAAACAACAAAAGCTGTTACTCAAAGTTTCACGTTCCCGTTCATCGGACAGGTTTGTTACCAAAACTGTCCAACGAACGAGAAAGTGAAACTCTGAGTAACAGCTTTTGTTGAATTTCTGCTGCTTTTAAATAAAGTGTATATATATATATATTTATCAATATCTATAAAACAGTGGTTGTTTGTGTGTTTGTGTGTGTACGTGAATGTGGTTTATGCACGTTCACAAATTAGCACGCATGTCGCTCCAATTTTAGGAGAAGATTCGGAATGACCCTATGTGCATTTTAGCGAACTCTCTCTCAGAGGTACCCGCGTATACCTGTAAAAATCGATAAACTTTTACCAATTTTGAAGTTTGTTGACATGGCGAGTTCAAATCTGTGCGTACGCGCTGAAGTAGAGAGAGAGAGAGAGAGAGAGAGAGAGAGAGAGAGAGAGAGAGAGAGAGAGAGAGAGAGAGAGAGAGATTGTATGTTTGTGAGAGGGAGGGTGAAGGAGACATACATTTCTTTGCCAGCGTCTGTGTGGTAAGCAGCAATCAAACAGAAAAAAATACTCTCTCTCTCTCTCTCTCTTTCTCTCTCTCTCTCTTTCTCTCTCTATCTCTCCCTCCCTTACATACACATGCCAGTTATCTCTCTTTCTCTCTTTCTGTCTTTCTCACACACACACACAGCAACATTACACACAAAACACATGTTGCCAAAAAGAAATAGACGCTATCTTATTATAGTGAGAGATAGAGAGGGAGAACGCGCTCTCTCTATCTCTGTCGAATTGATGTAAACAAACCCATGTGGTCTGATTTTCACGTTTCTAGGTATTGTACCGTAAATCGCCATTTCCAAAATATATTTATTTGAAATCATTTATCCGTATATATATGTAAGGCAAGGTGTGTGTGTTTTGTTGATATACGGGCAACACAC
>NC_142929.1:143523533-143568533 GCF_046866305.1 Octopus bimaculoides | reverse complement strand
TGAAACGACCGTATGCATGGATTAACTGTTTTCAAATTTTTAATATCTTTCCTTCTCCATCTTTAAAAGTTTGTTGAGTTTCTATGGGATACTTGTTAAATAAATTCTCGTAACACACCATATATATATATATATATATCTTATATTTATCGGGATGAATGTGTCCTCGTCCTTTAATAGGAATTTTTTCCATAGACTCCTAATACCAGGGAGTATGAAGTAAATGTCTGGGATTATGAAATAAAAGGATAATCCATTTTAAAATCTAATCTGCGTCATTTTATTTATTTAAAATTTGTTGAACTTTTTAAAATAAATTTCAGAAATTAAGTCTAATACTGATGATTTGTTTATATATATATATATATATATATATATATATATATATATATATATATATATATATATATATATATATATATATATATATATATGTATATATATATATATATATATATATATATATATATATATATATATATATATATACACATCTCTATCTCCGAGGGCAACAGTATCAAATTTTGGTTTAAAACTACTTGTCTTGCAGTTAAGCCCACTGTTTATTTGCGGCAACGGTATCTGAAAAGATATTGACATTCTATGTATATCGCTGACAGAGGAATGACAGCTATCTCTTTACGTTCATTTGTGATAATTATTCAGTGATCTGAATACAGAAAAGCAGATAGTTGATGACGGCGACATTTTGACAAGTGCAAGGAAGGCACAGCTCACGTGATGTGGTAGTTCGGGTGGCGATAGCGAGTGATTAACCCCCGCTAGCAATAAAAACACAAGTGCTTGTAGTCACCATAGTTCCATGCGGTAAATGTCGCAGCATATTTCTCTTGTGGTAAATGTCGCAGTATTTTGTTTTCTAACACAACGTCCAATTTTAAGCAGGAATTAATATAACTTTACACACTTTTATACAAATAATGAAACAGCTGTTGGAAATTTTACTCTATTTATGAAACTGTTGTCGTTCACTAACTAGATTGAAGCTTGTAAGGTACATACGCAAGAAATAACGTTCCACAACACACACTCGTTAGTTAGTTGATTCCTTTTCTAGTGGTATCTATCCTTGCTTCAGTTGCCTATTCATTCCAATTTGTTATTGTCTGCAATTCTTCAGATTGGCTTCATGTTTTCCGTGCCCTTTAACCTACACTTTCAAGGTAATTTACAGACCTTCGTAACACTTATTTCTTTGACAAAGGGGGTTAGTAGAATTTCCCGCTTAACGGAGGTACATGAATCAATTAATCTTCACGATATTCATTAATTGTCGCAGACAAAAGACTACACTCATTTAGTTAAATTATTGGTTTTCGTCTTCATAATGTCGTCGTCCATAACTATCTGCTTTTCCGCATTCAGATCACTGAATAATTATCACAACTGAACGTAAAACCGTCGCATTCAGTAACTGCATTGCTTTAATTTGACAATTACACACACATATACACACATCATTAACCACCATCTCATTATTATGTAAATGTTGTCATTATGTACAGTAATTAATTCTGTTAATTCTATCTACTGAAAGAAGCTGTCACCAAGGCACTTCTAACAGATTCAAACAATTACTCTCGTGCTAGCTCATATACCCATGAAGATATTTAATTTCTTCTTTCTTATGTACATCTACCCAACAGATAAGAAAGTGGGGATAGTGTGATATATTACAAGGAATGTTAATTTTCAGATTAGACTGACCACCTTACGGTGTTCTCATATCAAGATCTTAAGGGTTCTGCTAAGGGTCAACTTTCCTTAATATTTGTGATTCCTTTTCGCAAACTCAGCCATATCTTCCAAAGGTTTGACCATTTAGTTCACGATACATCAATGGTCTAGCACCATTTTATATTTTATCCCGAACCTTAACCATCACTATTGTCTAAAATGCACCATAATCTGCTACATTTTTCTTGAACAAGTGCAAAATACTTTACGTGGTATATTGGCGTACTAGAAATGGCATTTGTATGTTTCTCTATGTCTATTGGGAAGTTAAGACATGGGACCACACTTTAGATAATGCTGTCCAATATATATATATATATATATGCTGTAAAAGAAATGAAGGGACTCAGTATGAAACGAGTATTAAACTGAGTTGCGTACAGGTCATCAGACCTTGATCTCAGCGAAACATCCCCACCAAATAATCTCTGATCAAAAATCGGATAATATACTTTACATACGTATAAAACGGGATTAAAAGCTTCACACAATATACAAATGCTTGGTTACAACACTTGGTGTCCTGTGTAATCTGTGGGAAATCTTTTCAAATTTCCCTTTTCAACCTAAGAAATTATGGGCATATTGTATGATAGAGTCTAGAATACAGTATACCTTAGAGTGGATAAACTATCCGTCTATTATTATTACGGTAGAAGAAATTGCCAGTCGTCATACTATCATCTAGTTACATGCCATAAGTCAGATCAAGGGCGATCTTTTTGTTAGACATCAAGAGCTAAAACAGTCACAGCTATAACGAAGAAGAGCAAAACATTCATTCTTCGGGTTAGAACATTGCTTATAGAAGCTGAATAAACCTTTGGTTAAAATCTCACGACTGAAGGAACATCGACCTCCTATCAGTTTCCTTATTACAGGCTGAATCTCAGAATGTAAGGACGGAGGAAACGCCTCTAAGAATTTTGTCCGGCATGTTAACAAGTCTGCTAGCTTACTGCCTTTCTGCCAATAAATAATAAAGAGACATATTGATAAATGTAACCAAACATAAATAACAAGATATATCGGAATAAATTGTAAGGAGAATCAGTAGTGTTGTGACTGAAGATTAAATGTATTCCTCTAGTTTTCATTCTTTTCTATTCCAAATAAAAATTCCCTCTAAATTTAACTCGCTCACTATATTAGACATATATCATCAAAATACTAGGTTTATATCATTCCATTATATCTTTTGTTTTCTTTATGCAGGACATTATTACTTTTTCGGAAATACCTAACATATGAATTGTTCGATCATACAACTTCTATTTACATATTCATCGACTAACTCATAAATGTACGAACATAAAAATCTATTATACTTGGACATTTATTGAAATATGTACAGATGTATTCGCAAGTATATTACCTGATAACGATATTATTTCGCACAGGACGAAATTGCGTAAGTATTTACAAATGATACAAATCAAACACACACCCATAGGCAGTTAAATCATTAAATATATTATTGTAGTATTGATTGTGGTATGAATAACATCACAGAAAAATATGTCCACACACCTACGATTAGTTTTCATGATTGTGCAGTCTCTTCACAACAATGCCAATCTTTATTACTTGCAATATTGGCTAAACATCTGATATTTAGAATAGGTTCGGTGCTATCACAATTTACTATTTACTTTACATTGAACATCTTTCAAAGGGGTTTACTTTGGCACTCGTTGTTCCATGGAGAAATTGTCATTTAGTTTAGTTTTCATGTAGTTGATTGCAGTGTTAATGGAAGTTTCGAGTCTCTGTTGTCATTAGTTTTATCATGTGATTGAAATACCAACGTCTATAATATCGTATTTTGTAAACACCTGCTCCTAAGAGTGCAAACCGAGATATATTGTCAGTGGTAATAGATGACAGAACAGAAGAGTAGAACTGCAGAATATAGAATGAGAACTGTTGTTTATTTGGTAGCTAGGGAATTGATCTTAATATCAATAGCATCAGGAGGAACCAAATACAAAGAAAATGTTGATATATGAATAAGTTTGTTTTTAGCGGAAATAATACTGTGTTGATTTACAGCAGTTACCGTTGTAGTACTAATGTTGTCGCAATCTCGTGACAAGGCGCCATTTACAATTCACAAACACCTCTCCAACAAATTTTAACGATTCTCCGAACCAAATATATAAACTACATAATATGACATTCGTCCGTTTGAAGATTGTATAACGTCCAATCCCAGGTGTAACATGTGTTATTATGATTAAGGATTGACAAGTAAAGCAAACAAAATACAAACTAAGCCAGATAATATGTCAAGAGATGGCAAATGATGTTTGTTTAACAAACTATAAAAAAAAAAGAAGAAAGTAAAACCTATCATGAAATTTTTAGTGTGTCCTTTGTAGTTTAACATTTTGAAAACAAAGTTGAACTATTTTGCTATTCATGCAAATGTTCATTTTTTAAACCTTACACATGTGACATTCTTATTTAATAGCTAAAGTGTTGATAGCGATATTACTACAGCTGCTTGTCAAATCCAGATTACCATGCCAATTTTCTGGATGACTATCTCTGTTCCTCAGGGCTACCTAGAAGGTTTTCTTGCGAAAATAGACAACTGATAACTGTTGCAAAATCAAATACTTTGATTATGACTAATTATGTGAAGAAAATCTCTTACATACATACATACCCGTGATTGTTGGGGCATTGGGATATGTAACAAACTGCCTCAACAAAAACCTGGAAAAATTAGGGTTCTCAAAACCTGAAAGAAAAAGGCTGATTAGAAGACTACAGATTCAAGCCATCAATGGAACTGTAAAGATATGTAAAACTTTACAAAAATTTAGCACATAAATACATATGCATGCATCTAGACATAAAAACGCATCCATAAAACAAACATACAAATCTGCGCATACAGTAACACCAAATACTGCACACACACACATATGCACAAATACCTAGATGATGTTGATAAAAGTTCCAATGAAGGAGCCTTGAATCTATGTTAAAGTCCGCCTCTTTCTCTATGGACAAGAAATACAGAAATGAAACTGATTGATAACATACATATATGCATACATACATACATACATACATAATACATACGTGCATGCATACATACATACATACATACATACATAATACATGCATGCATACATACATACATACATACATACATAATACATGCATACATACATACATACATACATACATACATACATAATTATAGGTGCATTATGTTATGTACCAACAAATTAACACAAGAACCTAGAAACACTTTGTTTCACGACCAAAGAGTAAAAGAAACTGAGGCTGATTCTCTAAATCCAATCTGTTCGTGACACAGTGATGTAAGACATTCCAGAAATTCTACGTGAGATTCGTTATGTTCTAAGATATCTTCCCTGAAAACCACGCAGTCATTTGCCTTGATGTAATAAAATGTTATCTCCAACCAACCGCACGTAGAGTAGTGATACTACATTCTATTAACGCAGGAAACATCTTTGTTTGTGGCAGAATAGAATTCTCAACAAGAAAGAAACTCAAATGTAAGTTTTTTAATGTTATTACCATTGATGAAATATTTGATATTAAAGCAATAGTTGCTAGTTTACATCGTCAGGAAACTATATACTGTCAGGATTTCCATACATTATGTTATGTCTCAAGCTACTGCTATCTAGCACCTTCGGATGATCTTTACTCGACTGATACTCAACAGCTACTGAACTCTACTCCACGGTCAGACTACCTCTATTTATATGTCTTGGGCGATCCTACTCCTTCGCTTGGGGACGTCGACACAACACATTACAACAGATACAAGTAGAAATAAGAAGGTAACTGACTTGGGCTAGAGAGAGTGCGAAATAAAAAGTGGAAAATGAAGAGAGGGAGAAGGTGGTTGAAATGTTTGTAGAGAATACAAGTTTTGTATCTAGTTCTAGTATGCATAATCCCCCGCTTCAGTTACTAGATAAGATGTGGAAAAGAAGGTGGAGGGAGACTCTGTAGTTTTAGGATTTTTTTCAATTTACAAAACTCTCGTAAGTGACGATTCATTACTTAAAATAACATTTGGGTAGCACGCTTTTTTCTAGCTGAAGTTTGTTACCTGAAAAATCTATCGACCAAGAGACGCATCGTTCCTATCTCTCATTATGAACTAGCAATTATTGCCGTGGATTGTAATCGATATGTTGCTGTGATAGCGAACCGCTTTTCTCTAGTTATTGTTGTCTGTCTTTTCTATGTTTCTCACGGAAGATGTATACGAACAAAACATCTAGTGTTGGTTTGTCGAATTTTGCAAAAATACGGAGGAAGATTCCCGAAGGGTTAAACGTTCTATGAACAGTAGTTACACTGTCTCAAATGCACCAGGGCTGAAATATGTACGCTATTGAACGACGTCAGCAGGGTAAATTCAATATTTGCTATTCTGAAAGAGATATTATATATTCGGAGTGGCAGTTCATAATGATAGTAATAAAGAAACAGATAACGACCATAATACTTAATTGTGACGAGGCACAATACATTTAATATTTAAAGGAAGATAAATAAGATATTCCGATCTTCCAATTTTTCTCAAGAGTATTCACAGTAAAGTTAATATGATACAAATTCGACTAAGAATTATAACCATCAGACGATATAAATTTTACAAAGAGGCAACAGGACACACATCGATGCTGACAACAAATATCAATATTGTAAGAAATATTCGAATCAATATTGTAAAAATTGCAGTGAAGCAGAAATTTCCAGTCAATTTGTTATGAAAAAAAAAAAGATATAAACGGCAAATATAGCAACCAACAGTTAAAAAATATATAACTTTTTTTAGAAATAAGTTGCGTTAATTGTTGTGGAGCAGTGCATATTGTTATTTCATAGTTGTAATTTTCTCCGTTTGCCATGGTTAGTTTCATATTTATGGCACATATTACAGGTCAAGTCTCAGATAGCGGTCACTATTAGCACATTTTGATGCACATATTACAGGTGAAAGTAGTGGCCAAAAATAGAATATATTTGTTGCATATATTATAGATGAAATATCAAATGATAGTCAAAATAGCATATGTTTGTGTCCCATATTACAAATAAAATCTCAAATAGGGTCATAAATAGAATATACTTGTAACGTATGTTACAGGTGAACATTCATATATCGGCCATAAATAGAACATACTTATTGCATAAATTATAGAAGTTTTAAACAGCGTCAGCTAACAGCACATATTTGTAGTATATATTATTCAAGTGATGTCTCAATCAGCGGTCACTTATAGTAGATATTTGTTGTATATATTACAGTCGAAGCCTCAACTATCGGTCACATGTTATTCGCACGACTTACATCCGTTTCTGCAAAGGTAAATTAATTATCCCATTATTATGAGCAGAGTAAACTAAGTGCTACATTACTACCAGGTTATGCGCCATTGCCACGCGACAATATACCCACCATTTTGACGGTATTTGCTTGGGTTTCCCCGTGTAAACCTTCGGGCAGTGTCCCAATTACCCACATCTCTACGAGACAATTTTTCATTACCTGTGGCGAAGTTGCCTGCGGCTGACCTACACAAGCCGTCACTGCAGCTGATCCTTAGAACAGAGAACACGGTATACAGGATCGAACTCTAGAAAATCAAGGAACATAACCAAACAATTTGAATTGATGTTCCTGAAATATAGAAGTAACATTGATGGCGATTTCGATATTTCAGAAACGAAACATCTCTGGACAAATTTTCTTAGTAGTGTCACTATTTCATAAACATTAATGCAAGAAAAATAGAGCATTATGCAAGTACAGCTTAAAACTACAATGGAGGTAGGAAACAGATAGTAAGTGAAAGTCGAGAGATGCGAATGATGTACATGATTCTAAGGTAGATCATTTTTTAGCCACACAAACTTTTAAACATTACGACATAGAGTGACTAGAAAAACATCTTGGAAATTGCTGCTGGTAGCGCTTAGTGAAATTCGTCAATTACAAGGAAAACCTTAATATATGAGATATAAAACATTCATGTGAGACCATTGTATAGCCGTATGGTATGGGGTTATAATTATATATAAAATATAAAGTATAAAGAAGCTGGTGTTGTACTTAGAAAAGATAATATTGCAGTCTGTGTTAAGCTGCGAATGAATAAGGAAAATATTCAGCTTGAATGAAGCAGTGGCATGTGTAAGGGAAAGCTCAAGAAAGGTGTGATGAATGAATTCTAATCAAATTGAGAAACTAAGTAATTTGTGAAAAGTCTTTGTCTGTTCTGCCGATATAAGAGGAGGTGGGTGTGTAACGACATCATTGAAGAGAACGAATGTGTCAGAAATAACCGAAATTATTGTAACTTTCATGGGGGTAGAATACCTGATCAGCATATACTACTACTACTACTACTACTACTACTACTACTACTACTAATGCTGCTGCTGCTTCTGCTGCTTCTGCTGCTACCAATACTACCACCACCACCACCACCACCACCACTGCTGCTGACACTGCTACCACTACTACTACCATCACCATCATTGCAGCAGATACTACTACTACTACTAATACTATTACTACTACTACTACTACTACTACTACTACTACTACTACTACTACTACTGCTGCTGCTGCTACAACTACCACTACTACTACCACCATCACCACCACCACTGCTACTACTACTACTACCACTATTCCATCCACCACTACTACTGTCACTGTTGCTGCTGCAACTACTACTACTACTACTACTACTACTACTAACTACTACTACTACTACTACTACTAACTACTACTACTACTACTACTACTAACTACTACTACTACTACTACTACTACTACTACTACTACTACTACTACTACTACTACTACTACTACTACTACTACTATGTTCGGTAGTTGGATTTTATCAACTTTATTTTGAAAAAAAAACGAGGCAAATGCCGAACTGTTGGACTAGAGAATCCTATTATCCGACAAGTGTGAGAATAGTAATAACGCAGATTACAAGATACATAGACAAACCGTAAGAATTTGTGTAATACGGAAAGAGACGGCTTCGGTATCTTTCCTTTGAATTTTAGAGAAATAGAATTAATCCATAATAGAGGCACGGAAGTGTTCAGTGGATTGATAGAAAAGGAAAGAACGTGTATTTTCTGATACACATAAAAGGAGAGAAAGCACAAAAGAGAGAGAATTGATAAGCCATAACAGTGTTCAATAGATTTGGCTTATCGTAACTTGAGTAAAATATTTCCGATATCTCTTTGAAGGTACGAGATATCACGGCTCACACAGGAAAAGGATGTTGATATATATATCAAGTTGAAGGTCGACATTACGTTACGTGGTTTAGGAAGGGGAAATTGCACAGAATTTGCTTGATGAAAAATAAGTTTCCTTTCGTGAATCACGTGTGAGATGAAATATATTAAACTCTTATAGCATTCATGTTATTTAATGTTATTGTAGTGCTGCAAATTTTAAATAATTTCTATGTCAGGAGACTCAGCTTAATGTTCACGTAATCGGTATTATTAGATAGGGGTAGAATTCTGGTGAGAGGGTTGGACATGCTATTAAATATTGTTGTTGTTGTTGGCACTCCGTCGCTTACGACGTCGAGGGTTTCAGTTGATCCGATCAACGGAACAGCCTGCTCGTGAAATTAACGCGCAAGTGGCTGAGCACTCCACAGACACGTGTACCCTTAACGGAGTTCTCGGGGATATTCAGCGTGACACAGAATGCGACAAGGCTAGCCCTTTGAAAAACAGGTACAACAGAAACAGGAAGAAAGAGTGAGAGAAAGTTGTGGTGAAAGAGTACAGCAGGGTTCGCCACCATCCCCTGCTGGAACCTCGTGGAGCTTTAGGTGTTTTCGCTCAATAAACACTCACAACGTCCGGTCTGGGAATCGAAACCGCGATCCTATGACCGCGAGTCCGCTGCCCTAACCACTGGGCCATTGTGCCTCCATGCTATTAAATATGTTTTCCAGATTTAAAGGCGGCGAGCTAGCAGAATCGTTAGCGCTCTGGGCAAAATGCTTAGCGGCGTTTCATGCGTGTTTACGCTCCTAGTTGAAATTCCGCTGAGGTCAACTTTGCCTTTGATATTTCCGGGGTCAATAAAATAAGTACTAGCTGTACCCTGGGGTCGATGTAATCGATATATATCCTTCCCCAGAATCGCGGGTCTTGTGCCAAAATTTAAATGAATGTTTTCCAGATTCCAAGAGCCACGTACGACTACGACATTATCAGGATAAATAACTTGCTTTGAGTCTGTTATAATTGTCTTGAAGCACGTGGCTTTGTGTTCAGTCCCACTGCAGCACACCTTGGTGAAGTGCCTTGTTATATGTACGCGTGTATGTGTATATATTTTTGTTTGTCCTCACCGCTGCTTTACAGTCGGTGTGAGCTTGTTTATTCTATCCATCTCTTTTGTGATGGATAGGATAAGTATCAGACTTAAAAATAAATACTTGGGTTGATTTTTCCCCAGATCCCTTCAAGGAGGTATCCCAGCATGACCACACATAAATAAAACTTTTAAAATAGAAGATAAATAATTACCAGATTTCTTACGACAGAAGAAACACTGTAATTCCAATGGAAAATCTCAAGCGGATTAGCAATCCGTTAAAATAACTACTTGGTTAAAATACATCTTTCAATGTTATTTTCATTGAATACAAATATAATTTGTAGAAATCTTTTGCTTCTGACATTTATACAGCCAACAATCTTATATACACTTTGTACATTTATGAGGCAGATGATCTTTGGGATTCATACGAGAACTTGTTCCATATATTGTAAACAGGTTTCATTTTCGCAAAACCGTCATAAAAAATACGACATAACATGAGAGAAATATACAAACAAGACAGGAAACATACGCATCTTAAAAAAACAAACTATTCGTCATCGTAACAACATATTCGATAAAACTCCACAAGTCTGCATATTTGGGGAAGATTCCAGACTATCTTACTCGAAGTAATTTACTTGCTACAGATTTGATTTCGAAGGAAAATAGCTACTGTCTAATTACTAGGTCTAATATGATGGAAACCAGGCATAGATTTGTATGAAAAACTTTAAGGAATTCCTTTGGTAAATTTCGCATGTGTACATTCACATCGATATAGTCAACTTGATGCCCATCAATAACATTTTATTTTCTAGTCTAGGCACAAGGGCCAATCTTTTAAGGGAGGGGGCCAGTCGATTAGATCAACCCTAGTACGTAACTGGTACTTAATTTATCGACCCCGAAATGATGAAAGGCAAAGTCCAACTCGGCGGAATTTGAACTCAGAACATAAAGACAGTCGAATATCAGTCGGGATATCGTTGTTTGAGGCCTGGAAAAATGTTGGCCATGCGTTACTGAAATCAGAGAACAATTGTCCACATCATCATGTGGGTGTTGAGCCCTTTTTTTTTCTCCTTATGCGCCTGTAAAGTTGTTACTTTCATATTGGCGATGTGAGGTTGCATTGCCTGGATGTAGTTCGGCAAGCCGTCTATCGACATCCTGCCGGACTTACCTGTGCAGAGGCATACCATTTCTCCCTTCCTCGTGCGCTGCATAAGCTTACGTAGGTCACTCGTGGGTATATTTCCGAGTTGTTGGGAATAGTATTATTAATCTTATTATTATTATTATTATTATTAGTAGTAGTAGTAGTAGTAGTAGTAGTAGTAGTAGTAGTAGTAGTAGTAGTAGTAGTAATAGTAGTAGTAGTAGTAGTAGTAGTAGTGGTGGTGGTGGTGGTGGTTGTAGTAGTAGTAGTAGTAGTAGTAGTAGTAGTAGTAGTAGTAGTAGTAGTAGTAGTAGTAGTAGTAATGATTTCAGATTTTAGCACAAGACCACAAAATTGACGTAATAGGGTAAGGTAAATACATCGACCCCACTGCACCACTGATACTTATCTTATCGATCCTGATGGATGAAACGCAATGTCAATCCCAGCGGAATTTCAAGGGAAAACGTAACAATGGATGAAATGCTATTAGACATTTTCTCCGGCGTGCTATCGTTTCTACCATCTCGTATATAATAATAATAATAATAATAATAATAATAATAATAAACCATACTCTGGGATATGCCAATACACACAGATAGAGAAATTAAGGCCAATAGACCAGATATAGTTGTCAAAGATCATGAAGAAAAAAAAGGCTTTCTAATTGATGTATCAATACCAGCAGATGACAACGTTTCTCTAAAAGAAATGGAAAAACTTTCAAAATACAAAGACCTGAAAATAGAGGTAACTCTAATGTGGAATCTAAAAACAGAAACAATTCCTATCATAGTAGGTGCCTCAGGTATAATAAAAAAAATATTCAGACAAATACATATCAAAAACACCAGGACTTACAAATATATACAACATACAGAAAATTGCCCTACTGGGCACTGCACACCTCCTACGCAAAACACTTTCAATACAGTAACCATAAGAGCATCACAGCAAACCACAGCACATACCCAAGGCACACAGAGCTGCGCACGGTAGTGAAATGAAAGCACGTTATTATAATAAAACTACTGAACAATAATAATAATAATAAATAGAAGAAGAAAAAGACGAAGAAGAATAAGAAGAAGAAGAACAACAACAACAACAACAATAATAATAATAATAATAATAATAATACTTCTTTGTTTACAATATTATTGTTTATTTTTTCCCTTTTCTCTCTCTTTCTTCCCCTTTTTCTCTATCACATGACTTTGTAAATGAACAATCTGATGTGTTTATTTGAATGCATATAGTGCGTTTCTCTGCCCTAGGTATCAGGAAGACACTTGGCAAGAAATGGAAATAAAATTAAAAGAAGACGATAATGAAAGTGAAAATATTAATAGTGAAAATATGTTACTGACCATGAAAGTATGAAAGAGAAAGTCGGCCTCCGTTGAATTTGAACTCAGAACGTAAGAACGTACGAAATGTCGCTAAGCATTTTGCCCAGCGTACTAAAACGTCTGCCAGCCCTCTACTCTTTAATAATCCTGTGTACTATAGGCATAAAGCCTGAGATTCATAGGAGGGGTATAGTCGTTTACATCGATCCCAGTGCTCAATTAGTATTTATTTTATCGAGTCTGAAAGGATTAAAGGCCAAGTCGACCTCGGTGGCATTTGGATAATGATAATGATAATCTTTTCTGTTAGACACAAAGCTTTGAATTTTAAGGACGGGGCTAGTCGATTACATCGACTCCAGTAATCAACTGGTCCTTGTTTTACCGACGCCGACAAGATGAAGGAGAAAGTCGACTTCAGTGGAAATTGAATTCAGAACGTTAAGACGGATAAAATGCCGTAAAGCATTATATCCCGCGTGATAACCTTTCTAATAGCTCGCTGTGTTACAAATGATAACAGTTACAACGACGGTGTGAATGTTGATGTTGCTACTGTTGCTCTTGGTGTTAACAGAATAATTATAACATTACCCAAGTTACGATGAATACTGTTGTAAAATAAGCATCAGAATAATTAGAAAACACTTGAACTCTGGCTTGACAGATATGAGAATAATAGTTGAATATAGGGTCGAGGAAAGTGTAAATTAAATAGAAAGCGATTGGTAAATAACAATAAATTGGTTTTATAGTTAAAATAAATCTTACGATACGATAACAAAAGTAGAATAATTGTAAAACGAAAACCAAACGCTTAACGTTCGCTAATAGAACATTTTTAGAAATAAGTTTAAAGAAAGTGTAATTACGCTTGTAAAAGAAGGAAGAATATTGTGTTCGCGAATGCGTTACATACCAGAATATTTAGATTTCAAAAATGTTTATAGTTTGAGACACATTGTCTAGATTATACATATTTCTTAAGTAAGTTGTGGAAATTGGAAAATACAGAAAAATATTTCTATAAATTTTGTACCGGCTTTTATTTTTAGTTTGGAAATATTCTTTTGCAAGTGACAAATTCATGCTTGTGTAAATAATGTGACCTGACAGTTATCAAAGTGGAATAGAACATAAAGTTTGAAGCATTTTTCTCAAAGAATAAACGAAAAAGACAAGCAATAATAAATGCAAGACAAATACATCACACGATGAAGTCAACTTTCTGGTGTGAGTGACTTTTGAATTAGAATGAATAAACAAGAGAATATAATGTACAGCCTTAAATTTCATACGCCTTTCATTCAAATAGAACATCTCTTCTTTAGTAATTACGTGACATTTTAACATGACGTCTGTAAAAAATATATAAAGTACAATAAAAATAAAATCATCAAACATCAGCAACTTCAACATTAACAGTAAGCAGAATGGCAATATTAATAATGAGATGAAGATATTAATAGTGGTCGTCGTTGAAGGAGAAAACAAAAATGGAAACGAATAAAGAAAAATGAACGCAGAATTTGACAACAAATAAAAAAAAAGAAAGATGCACATACAATCCTGAATTTCAATATATACATGCAATCCAGGGCATACATACACATACACATAAATACACACACAGACACACACATACAAATACACATATATACGCATACATACACACACATTTGTATGTATATAAGTATAAGTGTGCGTCTGCCTGTGTGTGCGAACGTGCCTGTGTGTTTCTATGTGTGTTCATGCTCGGGATCTACAAGGAATTGTTTAACCAAAGCGTGTTTCTTATGCCAATGTTATTAGGAAGAGGGGAGAGGAATATATTTTTTGTTCTTGCTCGTGGAATAAACGTACAACTGATATGATAGAATTTATTGGCAGGAGACAAAATGTAACAAATTCTTATCGTATACAGCTGAACAGAATTGACAAATAAAATAGCATAAATAAAATTGTCGCTTCCAATATATATCATTTCTTTTTTTATGAAATCCAAACGAAAAATGCTTGAATTCGTCACATTCTTAGAATCTGTTAATAGATCTCTTTTTCTTTATTTCAATATTCACAGCCATATTTGTGTGCTCAAGTGTTATAGTCTTACTATATTAAAACACAACTGTATCTACGAACGTGGCATAATAAACGATGTACGAGGCTTAGGTTGGTTACATGTAAAGATTTTCAGCGTAGAAAATATGAATTATTTTGGAATAAAATATTTGGAAAAAATGTTCAAGTATCTTTTACTCTGGAAGATTTTGGGGTTTTCCAAAATGTAACCGAAGTCATTTGGTGAAGATTGACAAGCATTTTCTCATCCTCAAATACATATCTACGTATAAACTTACGTATTTGTTTTCGGCGTTATCTATTTGTCACCATATAAATATACAAACATATGCATACATATATACTTGTTTTCATTTCAGGAATACATTTTATACCACTTTTTATTTAGTTCATAAGATTTTGTCTTACAATCATCTAATTCAGCTGTGTGGCGGCATCAGAAATGGAAACGATTATTACATACAGAGATAAAAGCGGAAAAGTTAAGAAAATTTTGAGAATTTGGAAGAGATGCTTAAAACACTACAGCCATTTAAACACGAGATTTGTAAGTATTTTCTGTATACCTGTGAAAGATAATGGGTTTCTATGCGTATTTCTGTGTGTCATTGTATACATAAATTCAATCTTTTACTCTATATTTCTATGTACAAAATAATTGCACTAAGCACCCTTATATTAAAAGTATGATAAATCGAATTTATGCTCATGCACTAAGAAAAGGATTCCTCCCTTTTATCAATAAGCATCTGAAAATCCAGATGAACATGACATCAGCGTGCAAACAATATTCATAAATTTTGGTTGTACAACATTCATAAACGGAGGGTGCAAGGAAGAACAACTGTGAATAGAATAAAAGCCAATTGGCTCCGAAAGCAAATATAAATATATGGTGATCTGACCACAAAAAGTACATTTCGTAAATAGTACAAGGCGCAATGAGAGTATGCCTCTAGAAAATACACAAGTACTCCAAAACATTTATTGTAACTTTGCTATTAACAAAACCACACCGATACATAATTGGTAGGAAAAAAAATTACATCTTTGGATGAGCTACAGGGAAGAGAGAGGTAAACACCTAGATGCACTTATTGATTGCGTATTATGGTTCATGGAAACATGGACCTTATTCGTGAATATGAATAAGGATCAGGTTAAATTACAACTTCATTAAAATGGACTTGAACTATTGGGCTCCAAACTCACAAGTAGTAATCCTACATGTAACTGTATCCAGGAGAAATTATATATACGAGTATATATGCATATATATATATGTGTGTGTTTGTGTGTGTGTGTGTGTGTGTGTGTGTGTGTGTGTGTGTGTGGAGGTGCAATGGCCCAGTGGTTAGGGCAGCTGTCATAGGATCGCGGTTTCGATTCCCAGACCGATCGTTTTGAGTGATTATTGAGCGAGAACACCTAAAGCTCCACGAAGCTCCGGCAGAGGGTGATGGTGAACTCTGCTGTACTCTTTCAGCCCAACTTTCTCTCACACTTTCTTCCTGTTTCTGTTGTACATGTACTTCAAAAGGCCAGCCTTGTCATACTCTGTTTTACACGGAATCTCCCCGAGAACTATCTTCAGAGTACACGTGTTTCTGGAGTGGTCAACCACTTGCACGTTAATTTCACGAGCAGGCTGTATACAATAGAGAGATGTTATTCTTTCACATTTGACACGTAAGACTAAAACAGTGTAAGAGATAAGAGATGGCTCTGGGATCGCATTAGGCAAGAGGTTGAAAATGTTTTTGGCCCATAACACTGCATTGACCCTGAGTAAGGGATATATAAATTTTGAATGATATCAGTTGCGTAGTTCTCGAGTTTTAGTGATCCACACAGTCAGACACACATTCTCATCTTGATATATATATATATATATATATATATATATATATATATATATATATATATATATATATATATATATATATATATGTATAGATATGGTGGTTTTATACTCCCTATGCAGAGTTTGACCACTTACTGCACCTATGTCTTAGAACTATGATAGCATCTGATGTGGCTTTTTAAACGAGACAATGTTTTAAAAATACATCCACATAGATTGCATATCTGATATGGGCCACCAAAAGTTGCAGTTAAGTTCTTTGTGGATCTTGAAATGTCTTTTGAGGCCTTCGTTAGATTTGAAGATATTCTGGGATACATTGCATCAACAGATATGCACAGTCATATAGGCAGAATAATTGGTAGAAGATGGTTTACCATGGATGCTCAAATGAGAATTGAGCCCAACAAAACAATAGCATGGTCTGACACAAACTGTGCACACAAAAAAGTTCTTTTGTGATCCATCTTCTCGATCGTAACACTATTCTTTAAATCTTTCTTGAATCTTGCATGCGCTATCTTGGCCTTTTCAAAGCTTTCACTCCACTGCCCGCCAGTCATACATACATATATATATATATATATATATGTGTGTGTGTGTGTGTGTGTGTGTGTGTGTGTACGTATAAACATATATATGCGTACATATGAGCATAGGTATATAGATATATAAACATATATGTATTAAAGCCTGAATACGGACACACAGACACATAAAGACATACCCAAACACAAACACAAACACACACGTAAACACACACACACACACACTCACTCACTCACTCGCACGCGCGCACACACACACACACACACATACACATATCTTATGCAAATAATAATATATTGTACAACCCATCATTTCGAAACTGAGCCGACTTCTACTATAATATTAAGTATTAAATTGTGTCAAACCATTGAAAATATTTAGATTTGGCCATAAGTTTATTGTAAGTTTGACTCAATCTCCTCCATCACCTTATTTAATATAGAATATTAGTGTTCAATAATCTAATTTTATCCCTACTTCATCCGTTTAACGATTTCCTTCACAATTTTATTTCCAATTTATCTTCACTATCGAATGATTTGTATTCGTGTTGGTATATACAACCATCAAACTCGTCTTATATTGAAATCTACAGATGTTTGAAAATTAGTATTGAAATAGTAATGACATTTAACATGGGCACATGAGCAGAAATTTGTGTTGAGGTGGTAATCGATCAAATCGAAATCGGTATTTGGCTGTAATTTGACTTATTGTAGTCCAGAAGGATCAAAAACAATGTCAACCTACGTGGGGTTCGGATTCCAAACTTATGGGGCCGAAACCACACTGTTTTACTTTAAATGCTGGTCCCAGCGTCTCGACCACTTTTCAAATTGTAAAAATACTTGCATGTAGCTTTGGCAGGAGTAGAGCCGTTTCCATCATCTCTTAATGTTTGACAGTTGTTTTATGTAATCCGCTTGAAATGTTAGAAGCGATGGTGATCTTATGTGCTTCTTGCTGCTTCCGCTTCTGCTACGTCATGCTCTAGCTTGATGCGATTGAGGTCATTCAAGCTTAGTTGTCCCATAGACTTCATCGACCGGGCCCATGAATTTTCTCCATCGCTAGCGGTTCCGTGTATACTCCAAGATGACACTGAGCCTCTGGAAACCTATCCAAATCACATCTAGCCATGTGGTGCTAGGCCTGCTTTTATCGAATGAGAGAAGGGCCCTTTTAGGACGACTTGGGGTGAGGCAGACGTCATGTCCATACCACTGCATGCACCGAATAGCTGTGAGGTAGGACGCAGTTGGATGCTGCGTATTTGCAATCAATTCTTTATTGAAAACGTGATGGTGCCATGTAATCAGCCAAATTTGAATTCAGAAGATAAAAATTCCAGAAGCAACGTCCGTAGCATTTTAGATCGAAACGGCGTACGTTCAGGCAAAAGCTACGAACGATTGTCCGTAGCATTTTAGATCGAACGGGCGTTCGTTCAGGCAAAAGCTACGAACGATCGTTCGTATCATTTTAGATCGAACGGGCGTACGTTCAGGCAAAAGCTACGAACGATCGTCCGTATCATTTTAGATCGAACGGTCGTACGTTCAGGCAAAAGCTACGAACGATCGTCCGTAGAATTTTAGATCGAACGGGCGTACGTTCAGGCAAAAGCTACCAACGATCGTCCGTAGAATTTTAGATCGAATGGGCGTACGTTCAGGCAAAAGCTACGAACGATCGTCCGTATCATTTTAGATCGAACGGTCGTACGTTCAGGCAAAAGCTACGAACGATCGTCCGTAGAATTTTAGATCGAACTGTCGTACGTTCAGGCAAAAGCTACGAACGATCGTCCGTAGCATTTTAGATAGAACGGGCGTACGTTCAGGCAAAAGCTACAAACGATCGTCCATAGCATTTAAGATCGAACGGGCGTACGTTCAGGCAAAAGCTACGAACGATCGGCCGTAGCTTTTTAGATCGAACGGGCGTACGTTCAGGCAAAAGCTACGAACGATCGTCCGTAGCATTTTAGATTTTTCTTCTTGCTTCCCTCGACTTACAAATTTCCTCAACTGCTCGATGCAGTCATATAGAGCGTCATAGTTACTCCTGCCGTTTTCTCGCGCGACGGACAAGTGGAGATCACGTTCGCGCCGCGACGACCGGCACACGGTCTCGCCCTCGTTCTCAGATTACCGCGCGTCTCTTCAAAACAGAGAAAATCCGCTTCTACGGAAGACGAAACGCCCCGAGACCGGTCTCGCACGTATCAGCATTCTTCTTCTTCATTATCTTCATCTTCTTGTATTTCTTCTTCCGGCAGCGCACTCACCCCCCCCCCCCCGCAGCTTCTCAGTCTCGATCAGTTCGCGGTTTCTCTCGTGAAACAGTAAAGAAAAGTGGACGGCGAGAAAACGGATGTCCGCCTCGAAAGGCCGGATTGTGTCGTTCGCGAGAAGAGACTCAATAGATCGCAGTGTGGTAGCTGCTCTACTAAGCACGTCACTCCGAACGGCAAATCGAGTCGCATGCAAGCGATCCTTTTCGTCTCGATCTCTTCGAACAAGTCGTGGGGGGCGGATTTGAAGTTTACTCATTCCGATCGCGGGGCCTCGACAGAGTCACACGCCGTTATTTTCGTCACTACCTCCCCGTGCCGGAAGTGGGTAATTTGCGCGCGTGCTGCCTTCCTTGGATGTGGTAGCCGTTTCGCATGCTCCCTCTCCAGAATCGAATCCTGATTCCTCGTTACCCGTTGCCACCACGGTTGGCGCTTACAGGGCCATCGACAGTTGATAGGATGGGCTCGCGAAGACTAGTCGATACTAGCCCGTGCGATCGTACTGACAGTTATCCAGAGTCACCAAAATCGATGGAGCGTGAATCCTCCGCACGCTTCGACCCGCGGCTGCTGCTGCGACGGCCCGTACGCGAAGTCTCAGTCTAATATTTGCGTCGCGTAGATGAGACCGAACGGCCGAACGGAGCGCCAGCACGAAAGGAACGGCGGCTGCCGGCGTGCCGGCGAGCGAGCGGATCTGCCGCGACGCGGGGCGTGGAACGGCGGCGACAGCAAGGGCGTGGGCGCTCATTACAAGGCGGGCGATTCATCGACGGAAGAGTCGGGGACGCGCCGGCCGTGTAGAGTCGATCGCGCGGCGGGTTACGCGGGTCCAACCGTCCGAATAAAGGAAAGGCGAAACCATTCCTTCGAGTCGGGGAACCCTTCCGATTAACGACTACCCTACATAGTAGTCTGGACCCCCTTGCGGTGTGAGCGTCACCTAGAGCGTGACTATTCCGCCGGGTCCGACCCGCACATTTGCGAGTCTGGCCGGACACGGTACCGGCCGCGTCGCTCACGCGGCACGTATCGCGGCCGACACGTCGGCCTTTCCATCGCACCGGCCGTTCGACGGCGGGACTCAGCCGCCGATGAGTCCGCTTTCTCTTTGCTCGCTCCCAATCGCCCGCCGGCTTCGTTTCTGGCTGCCACGACCTGCTCGACGTGCTTCTCGTCCGTCGAGCGCGTCGGCCGCCTGTCCTAGCGTCTCCTAGCGTCTCCTAGCGTCCGTAACAAACAGACACACACACTCGTATTCGGTATCGCCGCCGAGAAGACGGTCTTTCGATAGCACGTGCGATTCGCCGGCGAAGCTCCGCCGCTGATGCGTCTTCTGCCGCTTTACTCGGCTCACAGTCGCTGCTAGTCGCTCGCTGGCTTCCTTCTCGCTGCCTCGACTAGCTCGGCCTGCTTCTTGTCCATCCACCGCCTAGACCGCGTGCTCTAGCGTGCGTAACACACATACACACACACAAACACACTCGCGGTCGGTCTCGCCGCCAAGCCGACAGCGCTTTCGATCGCACCTGCGCTTCGCCGGCGGAACTCCACCGCCTATTCGCCGCTCTGAATTCGGCCGCTTCCGATCGACTCTGCGGGTACGCGGCGGCGACCGGCGGGGCGAACGGCGAGGCGAACGGTGAGGCGACCGCCGGACGACAGTCGGCCGAGGTCGCCACTCGAGTCGGACGAAACGACCCTCCGATCGACGGCTGCTACTCCTACATAGTTGTCTGGACCTCCTTGGGGTGTGAGGGCCACCTAGACCGCAACTGTTCCGCCGGATCCGATCCGCGAGTTTGAAGGTCGGACCTCGTCGCTGTACCGACCGTGGCTCGTATCTGGGCTCGTATCGCGGCCGACACTTCGGCCTTTAGATCGCACCGGCGGTTCCCCGGCGTGGCTCCGACGCCGATGAGTCCGCTTTCTCTTTGCTCGCTCCCAATCACTCGCCGGCTTCGTTCGTCGACGCCGCGACTCGCTCGAACTACTTCTCGTCCGTCGAGCGCGTCGGCCGCCTGTCGCAGCGTCTCCTAGCGTGCGTAACAAACAGACACACATACTCGCATTCGGTATCGCCGCCGAGACGACGGCCTTTCGATAGCATGTGCGGTTCGCCGGTGAAGCTCCGCCGCTGATGCGTCTTCTGCCGTTTACTCGGCTCACTATTGCTGCTAGTCGCTCGCTTCCTACTCGCTGCCGCGACTCGCTAGGAATGCTTCTCGTCCGTCCACCGCCTAGGCCGTGTGTTCTAGCGTGCGTAACACACATACACACACGCAAACACACTCGCGGTCGGTGTCGCCGCCTAGCCGACAGCGCTTTCCATCGCACGTGCTCTTCGCCAGCGGAACTCCACCGCCTATTTGTCGCTCTGAATTCGGCCACTTCCGGGCGACCGCCGGGCGACCATCTGCTTTTCTGTCGGCCCCGGTCGGGGTGCGAGTCAGACGAAACACCATCCGATCGACGGCTGCTACTCCTACATAGTAGTCTGGACCTCCTTGGGGTGTGAGGGCAACTAGACCGCAACTGTTCCGCCGGGTCCGACCCGAGAGTGTTCGGGTCGGACCCCTCGCGGTACCGACTGCGGCTCGGATTGGGGCTCGTATCATGGCCGAGACTTCGGCCTTTAAATCGCACCGGCTGTTCGCCTGCAGAACTGCGCCGCCTGCAGAACTGCGTCGCCTGCAGAACTGCGCCGCCTGACCGTCCTCCGCTTTCTCTTTGCTCCTAATTACTCCCGATCGCCCGCCAGCTTCCTTCTCGCCGCAGAGGCGACTCGCTCCTCCTGCTTCCCGTCCATCGAGCGCCTCGGCCACCTGTCCTAGCGTCTAGCGTGCGTAACGCACGGACACACACACTCGCGGTCGTTATCGCCGCCGAGACGACGGCCTGTCGATCGCACCGGCAGTTCGCCGGCGGAACTTCGCTGCTTGACCGGTACTTATTTTGCCGACCCCAAAAGGATGAAAGGCAACGTTAAATTCGGTGGAATTTGAGTTCATACGGCAAAGACGGACAAAACTACTCCCAGCACTTTGTCCGGCGCGCTTACAATTTTGCCTCAATCTTAAAAAATGATGAATGTAATTAGCGTAACTACAACAAACTGTTTATTTCGTGTGGTGGTTCGACAGAATCGTTAGAGAGTGTTAAAAATTTACTTGTACTTGTGACTAGTCTTTATATTTCCTGCAGAAATTCTACCAACTTTAGCTACGTCTATTAATTGTCCTAATTGCGAAAGACATAATGCTACAGTGACATAATGGAGTTAATTTAATCGATTTACAAATCTTTGTCAACGTGCAACTTACTAGATTGATAAAGTTAAAACACAAGTGTCCGTCTAAACGATGGTGCAATGATTTGTGTATGCCAGTGCTACATCAACCTTTTCCATCAATAATAATCTGATTCTTCATCTGGGTATTGCCAATGAAACATCCTACATATCCCATCATTTACTCTCTTTAAAAAAAAAAAAAAACAGATAACGAGAAAACAAGGAAATTTGCCAGTCTTTTTCGTTTCAATAGCTGTATAGTTCCTATAAGAATATAATGAATCTTTGCATTAACTTATTTCCTTGTAGAAAACGACTTTACGAAATGGTTAGAATGCTCAGTGAAGTGTAAATACATTCTGAATTCAAAGCACGCCAATATCATTTAATCTGAATACATCCTCTTTTTATCTTTAATAGACAGTGTAATTAAATATTTATAAATGACAGTATACATGGACTGTTGTTAAATATAGAATTACACTCATTCTGTAACAAAAAATCAATCCTTATGACGATTTGAATCTAAACGTATTTTGATTTATAGTTCAGATATACAAGTGTGATATTTAGTGTTCCTTGTACTTAGAATGTCGACTTGTGTTTGTTTTCCCTATTAACTGTATGAAACATATAACTGTCGGTAGACTATAATGATAGGAGCATACATAATAGAAACATATAGAAATTAGAAATACGGCAAACAAATAAAAATGCAATTAATAATTCTAATAAAAACAACAATAATAATGCTTCACACACACTCACACACACACATATATATGTACATACACATGACAAAAACACACGTCACATATAAACATATATACCCAGTATTTGGTTTGAAAGGCCTGCTGAAGAGAGCACCACACACACACACACACATACACACATACACACACACACGCACACACACACACACACACACACACACACACATATATATATATTCATTTATTATTTTAGTCGTTTAAGTCATTTGATTGCAGCCATAATGGAACATAGTCTGAAAGTAATTTAGTCGAACATGTCGACCCCAGGACTTAGTTTGTAAGCCCAGTACGTATTCTATTGGCCTTTGTTGCCGAACATCTACGTTACTGGGACGTGAACATCCCAACACCGGTTGTCAAGCGGCGGGGATGCGGTGACAAACACAGACATATACGTATAGTTATATATATATATATATATATATATATATATATATATATATATATATATATATATATATATATATATATATATATATATATATGTATATATATATATATATATATATATATATATACATATATATGAATAAAAATAAATATACAAAATAAAAATAAAATGAAAAAATATATACAAAAAAGGGTATTATATGATCGTGTATAGAGGAATATATTATTTAAAAAGAGTTCCAACTCTTTTTATGTTTTATTTATATTCTTATAAAATTAATGTGGGATATTGAATATGGAATATATAATATAATATAAATGGTAAAATGAAATGAAGTGTTGAATGTCTTATTGAATATATGAAATATTGAGTATTAAATATAGAGAATCAAATATATAAAGAAAATCAAATGTATAAAGGCGAGTACGTGCTTTCATGCCTATTGGCATTCATCAGGCCTCGCCTGACAGACTTTAACAGACTGTCTGTTAAAGTGAGGATTAGCGGGAGGTGAAAATAAATTTATTTTTCAATATGACTTTCACATTTCCTGCTGTAGAGATATAGGTGTAAGCACACTGAGTCATCCGAAGCTGCCTTTGTATAACAGAATAGAGCGAATCACATTCTTTCCGGCTCCAAAATTCCCGAAGCTTATTTGAACGGGTAAAAGTTTGTATTTATACATATCACCGCTTAACGCTTATCCCCTATGCATTATTGACGACGATCCTCCGATATCCGCTGCCAGCTACAGTACGATAGCGGTAGAGATATCATTCATTTTGTCAGTTCGTAGCGATCCCATTTGTGATAATTGATGCTTGAAAAGGAGATATGCACTAACCTGACTGTCTAGAGGGCGCTTCGAATTGAGTTGGTGTATTTAAAGCTATTTGTTTTATGCGAGAAATTTTATCCAAGACGGCAAGAAATATTCCCAATGAGAAAATTCAGTGAATGGATTTCTTACCGGTTCGAATATGTCCCAAGCGTATTTCAACTGATAACTCGTTTTTATTTCTAAACAACACTCCTTAATGCTTGTGGTCCGTATATGAAATGTATATCTCATCTATATTGTACACATATGTTGCCTATAAATATATTAAAATGAAGTGAGATAAAATGAAGAATAAATTAAACATCGAAAATTAAAATTAAAAGTTAAAAATTAGAAACAGAAAATTTTTAAATCAGAGTATTGAAATATGAAATAAGAAATAAAAAAAAAATGAAAATATAAAATTGAATATTCGCAAAGGTGGAAAAGAATTTTAAGTAAACATTTAAAATAGGTAATAAGAGTTAAAATTTTAAAATTTTGATATAGAAAATTAAGAAAATTAAAGTGAATATGGATAAAATTTCAAAATTCAAAGGGGAAAAGTTAAATATCGAGCGTTAAAAAATATACATTTAACAAAACTAATAAATATAACTACGAATTAAATCTAAAATTCAAATCAACGACATTGGTATCAAAAAGTAAAAAAAATTTAAAAAATTAATTGCAAAATGCTAAGAATTTAGAAAATGTAAAATGTAAAATTAGGTAATTCAGATTAGGTGAAACGTACGTTTAAATATAGTAGTAGTAATAGTAGTAGTAGTAGTAGTAGTAGTAGTAGTAGGAGGAGGAGGAGGAGGTGGAAGTGGAAGAGGAGTAGTAGTATGCAGCTGTAGCAGTAGTGGTTGTAGTGGTAGTAGTAGTAGTAGTGGTAGTAGTAGTAGTAGTAGTAGTAGTAGTAGTAGTAGTAGTAGTAGTAGTAATTGTAGTAGTAGTAGTAATGGTGGTGGTGGTAGTAGTAGTAGTAGTAGTAGTAGTAGTAGTAGCAATAGTAGTAGTGTTAGTAGTAGTAGTAGTAGTAGTAGTAGTAGTAGTAGTAGTAGTAGTAGTAGTAGTAGTAGTAATAGTAGTAGTAGTATCAATGAGGAATCTGTAAATTTTAGCGTCAGAAAAGTGTAAATAAAGTGATGGCAGAGTTGGGTCACAAGAATTATGTTCCACAGATATTTTCGATAGCCAGAGATAACCACAAAGTTATTGAAACAGTAGGAGACTTCAAAGAGCAACGTAAGAACAACATAATGAATATATGGAAAGAAATGAATGTCTGTGGCGATTCATGCAACATATCGAAACATATGGATGTGACGTCCATTCGCTTTGCTTGACGAAGAGGAACTTGAAATGAGAAACAGAAACGTTAACTATGAACAACCAAGTACAAATCCGATAAAGACAAAAATCGACAAAACTCAGACAGCAAACGCAGATTCTAAGGGAAAGGGAAAGAGAGTGTCAGTCACATTTTCAGCGAATGCAGTATACTAGCGCAAATGGAGTACAAGCACAGACAAGACTGTATGGGCAAAAGTACAATAAGATGGGGATGTTAGCCGAGCATTTGACTTCAAAACAACAGGAAAGTGTTATGTGCATGAACCAGAAGCTGTGATAGAAAATGAGAATTACAAGATGCTGTAAGACTTCGCCATTAAGACTTACCATACTATTGCGGCAAGAAGGCCAGACAGTTATAGAGGACAAAGTAAACAAACAATGCAATATCATAGATTTTGTAAGTCTCTATGATAGCAGAATTGGTACTAAACTACTAGGAACAAATTAGAAATATTAAAGCTGTAGTCATAGAGCTCAAGAAACCGTGGGAGACCAACACTGCAATAATCAATGTAGTAATAGATATGCCTGGTACAACATTGGCTCCAACACCGGTACAATACTGGCTCCTAGTTAAGTGTTTTTTTCATGCTGGGGGGGGGGGGGAGAAGATGCGACCAAATTAGGAGAATAAGGAGGTTGATTAACCAGTTAAATGGCACAGTCAGGCAGAGCAGCCATTTAAACGAAGGATTTGTGTGCTGGAGGAGTTTACTTCGGTGTTTAGATTTGATAGCCTTTCGTCTCAGCAAGTTGGCATAGTACTTCCTATTGATGATGCGGTTCCTTTAAAGTCTATGAGCACAATGCTCTTTTGCCTCCAAAACTAGAGCCATCTCCTACCACGCAGATGAAACCTTCTTGTCATCATTTTGAACAGATGAAGAGGGGGTTTCCAAAGCATAGATTGCCTCTTCGTCTCTCCAAGTCATGAACCTAACACTCATTCTGGGTTAGGAGACGTTCAAAGACACCTGCATGATCTACCTCAAGCAATGTCAGATTTTCCCGTTACGTGATCAGCATGGCGGTGTGTGTGTGTGTGTGTGTGTGTGTGTGTGTGTGTGTGTGTGTGTGTTCGTGTGTGTGTGTGTGTGTGTGTGTTCGTGTGTGTGTGTGTGTGTTTGTTTGTCCCTCACCATCGTATCACTCCTTGACAACTGGTGTTGATATGTTTAGCCCCCCTTAACTTAATGGGATGTCAAAAGAAACGGATAGAATAAGCACGGGGCTTAAAGAAAAAATATTACTTTAGTCTATTCGTCTGACTAAAATTCTTTAAGACGGTGCCCCAGTATGGCCTCACACTAATGTACGAAACATGTAAAAGTCACAAGATATATATATATATATATATATATATATATATATATATATATATATATATATATATATATATATATATATATATATATATATATATATATATATACATGCATATGTATTTATGTACGTATGTATGTATTCGTGCATGTGTGTGTGTGTTTGTGTACATATATATGAGAATAATAAAAACGCAGTAATGAAAATTTATGATAGTGTGATATTCTATGAGTAAAAGAATGACGTATCCAGTGCTTTGGATTATTTATTATTCAACGACGTAAGGTGTTAGAAAAGAATAAATGTAAGAAAAATATCAAAATATACGTTTCCTTACAAAAAACTTATTTTGGAGTAGTAAAAGGACTATAAACATGGATGAAATACAATTCTAAGCCTTCATAAAACGTCTTGCTTTGATACTGTTAATTCTTATTATGTGCCAGTCTTTATTTTTAATTCTTTCTGTGGCTGAATCAATCCACTGCCGATTTCATATATTGTATCGTTCTCTGTACCATGTACAATTCTTATTTACCACTTAATCTATTGCCATCATATCTATAATTCAAATATACCCAGCAGCATCTCGATTAGTCTGTACTACCTTATCCTTCAATGTATTTTTCGTACGGTATAATCGGAAAATCTTATCTGACATAGCTTTTACCGTGCACCTCCATCAGCCAATCTTTACTTTGTCATAAATTATCCTCACATTATCCATGGCAATAAACTCCTTCCCAACACATACCACTGTGCTTTTCTATTATTTTCCAGAACAGTATTTCCATTGCTCTAATATTTTGCCCGCCGCTGTCGGCATGGACCGCTTGAGCGACATTGTTATTGCAGCAACTTTACGAAGACAAGAGAAACGCTATGTCCTCCAAACAATTCTCATAATAAAAATATAAATCAATGGCATATTTTACATCGTATAAATTGCACTTTAATTTATATAAAGTTATCATCCTTCTGGTAATATTGTACGAATGCTATTTACCATTTGTTTGGTGGATGTAAAATGCAATAATAAACTGTAGTGATATGTAAATTTGCTATATTACAATAACAATAGAAATAGATTAATCTCTAGGAAATACAGGAATTACTAACTGACACAAAACTAAAAATAACCTTGTATACCATTATCTCTGCCGTCTAAAAGTAGTCGTCAGCAGATCTTTCAATGGATTAAAGCCTGAAATAAATTGACTTTCATCTTAGTTTATTTTATAGTACAATTATAGAGACTGTGACCTTCTGTAATTCGTGGCATGCAATTTGTTTGTCATACTAAATACTGTATTTTGAATTGTGTCACAAGAATAAATCATGTAAGAATCAACTGCTTTTCTAATGTCGCTGGCGGATGAAGTAATTCTTTTATGTCAAAAACATCCTTAGTTTATCGTATGGTTAGTATAATTGTTCAAATTTATGAGAATGCTTCGATGTGCTGGTACAATGTGGTGAGGTACAAGGTGGCGAGCTGGTAGAATCATTAGCTCGTGATATGCATTGCGACATTTCGTTCTCTGAGCTCTGAGTTTAAATTCCAACGATGTCGTTTTTGCCTTTCATGTTTGCGGAGTCGATAAAATAAGTACCCGTTGATTACTGGGGTCAATATAATCGATTTACACTCCACCAAAATTGGTAGCATTGTACCGAAATTTGAAATCAATATCTAAGATGAGATAAGGTGGTGAGCTGAGAGAATCACTAGCGCTACGGGCGAAATGCTTAGCGGCTTTTCGTCCGTATTTAGCTTCTGAGTTTAGATTCCTTTCATTTTTTCAGGGTCGATAAAATAAATACCAATTGCATCCTGGGGGTCAACGTTACCATCTAGATCCCTCCTCCGAACTTACTGGCCCAGTGTCTAAATTTGAAACCGATACCTAGAATGGCTCATTCTAGGACTTTTGAATATATACCTAAATAGTGTTATTCTGTGATGCTGCTTCTGTTAAAAATTTGAATTATCCCTTCCAGCGCTAGGAGTTCCTCACTTCTGTTTGTTATTTCCTCAGGCCCTAAAGCGATTGAGTTTCAGGGAATATATGTGGTTGTTGCGCTTTCCAACAGATTCTTGTTTAGTTTAAAATCATATATCTTGCATTTCGTATTTTTGTTTTGGTGCAGTTGTTTAAATTTGGAAACGTACGTAATGATTTTTATTGCTTTGGAGTGGAATAGTTACTTGAACATGTCATTGCACCATGTGTTGCAATGTGGCATTTTTTTTTAGGTTGGTGATGACGCAAATTGCATCGTAGAATGTTTTATATGTTTGTTTGCGTATTTGGCTAAATATTTACAACATTTCTGATTTAATTCAATTTAGTTCTTTATTTTTTACTTTCGTGTTGTACAGTAGAACACGTAAGTCTTTGATTAAGGAATGTATGAAAATTTTATTTCATTAAGTTAGTATATTTTTGATTTAAAAGCATTTTGTATTGTAATTGTTCTGATGTCGTGCCAGCGCATGCGCGTACTTGTATGTGTCTGCCTACGTATGAGTATCTGTGTTTGAGTGTGTATGCGTGTTAGTTTGTGTTAATGTGTGTGTTACTCGTGGTACTATATGGCGCATGATGTGTTAGTTGTACGTGTACCTTCTCTTGTCCATATATTCCTTACTCTGGATCTTAAAGACATGTAGCTCTGCGTATCTTTCCAGCCTTCCAAGTAACACTTAATTTATTGTTTATTCACAAGTTCATTGTATTGTGCAATGGAACTATTGTACCCTGCTTCATTTTATGGTTCACGTTGTTTTTAGTTGAGTAATTTGGTTCACTCATCAAAATCAAACTGCTCTCGTTCTCAATAAGCTTGAGAGTTTCGCATCTCAGCGAGTGATAAATTCTTCCAAACATTTTCAGCTTTTTTTGGAACATATTTTCCACGAAAAGAAATCCTTCTCGGTCGAAGTCAGTAATGATAATACCTTTGTGATTTCCCCATAGGAAATGAAGTTAATGAGCGATTAGCCAGTTGAAACTTGTACTGATTATTCTAAAAACCCAAATAGTCACGGGCGGCTGGAATATCTTTGATAGTAGATATTCTGGAGGCCGGTGGTGATCTGGAGATAAACGAAGATAATAGTTCACTCCTAGGATTGAAACACTCATGTGCTACTAGAAATAACATCTTATGAGTTTGGAAAACTTCACATTGGATAATGTGGTTGTAGTAATGGCCCAGTGGTTAGAGCAGCGGAGGATCGCGCTTTCGATTCCCAGACTGGGCGTTGTGTGTTTTTATTGAGCGAAAACACCTAAAAGCTCCACGATGCTTCGGCAGGTGGTGGGGGGGGGGACCTATGTTGTACTCTTTCGCCCTAACTTTCTCTCACTCTTTCTTCCTGTTTCTTGAGTAACACTACGATGGACTGGCGTCCCGTCCAGCTGGGTGGGGGACCAAATACGCCATAGAAACCGAAAAAACGGGCCCAAGAGCCTGGCTATGCTTTAAAAGGGTGCAAAAGAAGCAAAAGAAGAGTACCCATGTACATGAGAACAACATGGTGGAAATATTGTAACGGATCGACTGTAGGCGTTTGCCCAACGAAATCTGAATCACTCAGCACAATCTAAAATGAGAAATACAGCCCTTTAAATGCTGGTCAGTTAATTCTCCCACAATTTTCTTGTGGGTAAGTTCCATAAGAGCTGTCCAGGAGAGAACATGGTTGCACTCATTGTAGAGGTTATCGAGTTCTTCAGACCTTTTTCTTTAGTCTTACTTCTAACTGCTTGTATGGATCAAGATTGACTTAATGAAAGATTCGCTAAAATCCTCATGAGCTCACAAAATATTCCGTAAAATAAAAGAGAATACAGTTCTATATTTAAGAGATGAGGAATTGTGTACATTATTTACGTTATTTACATTTGACGGATAATTGTCTTCATCTTTGTTGTTGACACAACGTTTCGGCTGATGTAGCCTCCAGCCTTCATCAGGTGTCTTGGGAAAATTTCGAACCTGGGTTCTCATTCTCAAGGTATCTTTCGCTGTTATTATTATTATTATTATTATTATTATTATTATTATTATTATTATCATTATTATTATTATTAGGATTATGATTATTATTATTATTATTAGGTGGTTGTGTCATAGCATATGTGCTGCTTCTTTTAGTTTTCGTATTTTCCAGTGGTGTTCTCTGTCTATTACTTTAACTTAATCCCACAGGGAGAGGTGATCTCCGTTTTTCCATACATAATCAGCTAGACACGATTTAACAATATCTCCTCGTGTCACAGCTTTGCGATGTTCCCTTTATTCTTATTTCGATGGGGCGGCGTGTTTCGCCTCTGTATAAACTACCACAGCTGCACGGGATGGAGTACACGCAGTTTTGGTCATAATGTAAATAAATAAAAGAGAAGTTTATGGGTACATTTTACTATACTTCACCTATCTCTACAAATATTGCTCAAGGGAGGAAACTATTTTTAGCGTTAATCTGGTGATGAACTAATGTACTCTAACAGAGGAATAAGACCACTAAACTATTTTGCTGTTAATGGCAGGGAAACACCCAACTCAGGTTCTATGAAAGCTGAAGTGAAATAGAGATATTTAGCGTATCATTGTGCAACAGAACTCATTTACATCTGCTTCAAGTAGAAGAAGAACCCTTCAATGTCAATCAAGACATGCGCCTGCATAAAGGCTGTATATGTACTTCCGCCGGACATTCCACTAAATCTTCTCTTTATATAAATTTCATGAATCTCTCAAGAGGCCAAGATGAATAAACATAATGCTGTAATTCTAACTCATAGAAATAAAAGTAAAATTTCCCTGGAAAAACAGCAAAGAAAGAACATAGTTTATGTAACGGTACATACTCCGAATTGGTGACGATTGGAATATATATGAATATAAGTCTTCTGGCATTTAGCGTTGACCTAAATGAAGATAGGCTTTCACTACCAAAAAGTTGAAACAATTATCAGAAACGTTTGTGTTAAATAACGTGGTCTTCAGTTCCATGTATATGGAGAGAGGATGCAACGGTGAAATTTGGTTTGATTCGACTGTACGTCTTCTGAGTCAGGGCACAGAATGACTAAACTACAATAATCACCCATTCTGTTCTGAATTCTGTTATAAATAAATAGAGAACTGGACTGAACTTTTAACCAAATCCTTGCCTCGTTTTCCAAAATGCGAAGAATGGACACATTAAACAATGTATTCTTAATCTGGACTATGATGACTACGACTGAAAAGACTTTGATCATGGAACTGCCCGGCCATGGTTGGCTTTGTCTAAACATCAACAATATCAAAACAACCTCAACAAAAACGCAAATCAATGTAAAATGTTCTGTTTATTTATTCCTTCAGGTGCCAAAATTTTCATCGAACCACAGCGAACTCGTCATTACAACAGTTCAACTATAACTAATTCAAAAATAAGTTTAATAATTGGGTTGTTTTTAGTTGGCTGGTTCAATACGTAATTGCTTCAGTGTCAAAACACAGTCTCACATCAAATCACTTGCGAGACAATTACATTTGCAAAACAATAATGCTGGCTCTTAAACCGAAAGGTTAAAAGGAATATGGAAATAAACCTTTAGTGTTTTCAAAAGTATCTATTTTATTATCCGTTCTACCTAGTGAGCTTCGACTTTTTAAACACACGTGGAAATTCTAATACTGAAATTGTGAATGGTAAATAATTTAAGACAGTCTATGGGGTTAAGAAACTTGCGGAGCAACCACTTGGTTTCGGATTCAGCCATGCAGCGTGACACCTTGGACAAGGGTCTTCTAATAATGCAGAGTGAATTTGATAGATAGAAACTGAAAGAAGGCTGCGAGCTGGCAGAAACGATAGCATGCCGGGCGAAATGCTTAGCGATATTTCGTCTACCGCTACGTTTTGAGTTCAAATTCCGCCGAGGTCAACTTTGCCTTTCATCCTTTCGGGGTCGATTAAATAAGTACCAATTACGCACTGGGATCGATATAATCGACTTAATCCGATTGTCTGTCCTTGTTTGTCCCCTCTTTGTGTAGCCCCATGTGGGCAGTAAAGAAATAAGAAACTGAAAGAAACCCGTATACATACGTACGCACATATACATACAAATACACACACAAACATATATATGTTTCTGTGCGTGTCCTGACGTGTTTGTCCCGATCACCGCTTGAAAATCGGTGTGACTTTGTTTATGTTCCCTAAAGTATTCGGCATGATAGCGATAGAATAAATAGCAAATTTAGAAAATAGCGGGGACGATTTACTTGACTAAACCCTTTAATAGGGGGTTGGGTCTTCAGCGTGGTTGAGGTCCAATCACGGTAAAAAGTAACAGAGAAAAGAGAAAAGATAGAAGTCAGAGCAACGTATTTTTTCATGTCATCTTATTGTTTTGCCGCATCGATCAGCTTCATACTTCTATTGTATAACCGCGATTTCTCACACAATATGTTTCTGTTATCCTTTGTTCTGAAATAATACTTCTCTTTGTTTCCGGGTATCCGGTGGGAAAATACCCCTTTTTAATGTTCTTTCTCTCGTAGCATATTTCACCTTATATAATCCGTTATTTCTCATATTCGAAATCTGGTGTATTTCTATATTTTTCTACGATTTACCACCTAGCAGGATATCTGTCTACTTTCAGTAAACATTTTACTCTGCGTTCGTTATTTATCTATGATTCGTCTGATCCGTTTTGGTGATGTTTACTTAATTTCCTGCACTTTTGATTTATTCATTACTCTATGTTTATTATATGTCATTATATCATCGAACTTGTTTATTTGGTTATGCTAATATTGTATTTCTGTTAATAGTGATAATTTCTGTCTGCTTCGTTAATGTTTTATTCTCTTATGTTTCATATATTATATGCGTTATTTTTTTCTCTTTATTCTCTGTTACGTTCTTTATCTAATATATTTGGTTTTATCCGGAATTATGCTAGCTGCTACATACAATATAGGTTATAAATGTATTTTGAATATTTCAGATGCGAAAGATTTATTGCACGGCTTAATTCAAAAAGAAACTAAAAAACAATTTTTTTATGTGTTATGCTTCTATCTATCTATCTATCTATCTATCTATCTATCTATCTATCTATCTATCTATCTATCTATCCACCTGTCTGTCTGTCTCTATCTATCTATCTATCTATCTATCTATCTATCTATCTATCTATCTATCTATCTGTCTATCTATCTGTCTGTCTCTCTGTCTACTTATCTTTCTTCATGTATGTGTTTTTGTATATATGTGGTTTTAATCCCTCTTCAGAAACGTTATCTTGTTAATCTTCCAACAGTAAGATCTATTTTCTTCAATCTCTGTAAAGTAAGTTTTAATTTTTTTCCTCGCTATTTTATATAAGTTTTTGATACATTATCTCGTTTAATGTTTAGTTTCTATGTAGTCGTTGATAAGTCTTTCAGTTATGCTCTACGTTTTGATAAAAACATGGTGATTCAGTTATTGAAGCCGGGTAATGAGATTTCTATGCAGGTGAATAAATTTTTTCGAACGTCGTACCATACCATAAACCGAATACTTCGAAACCACAGCATGTTGATAACATATTAGTAGACGGGATTTTTATATGTATGCATAGATGGATGTCTGCATGCATGTATGTATGATTTTATTTCAAGATAGAGAAAGAGTCACTGTCCAACCTAGATCCAAAACTCCTTCATCTGAATTTCAACATCAACAACAGGGTATTTTTGTTTGTATATATGTATGTATATGTGGAGATTTGTATGCTTTGCTTTATGTATGTATTCTTAGGCATTTAGTTGTATTTTTGTATGCACATACGTACATACATACGTATGCATGTATTTATGTGTGTTTATATATATATATGCGTGCGTGTGTGTATGTATTCACGTATATGTGCGTGTCTATATATATATATATATACATACACATACTCATACATTCTCTCCTACAGATACACACGTATACATGTATCCATACACACTGATATGTACATATGCAGTTATATGTGTATATGTATGTGTTTATATCTATATCCAACTATAGCTGTTGATAAGTTTAATTTTAGGTGGAGGCCAATTTAAGATTGTTGTAGCAACCTACAACACCCTGTAGGTTTCAAAGTTAAAGGATATCAAACGAGTTCGGGATTAAAAATCTACCCATATGCATCTGTAGTGTTTTGCAGTGTAGTTCAGGTGATCTCCTTTAAAGAACTGTCGATGTCAAAGCTCTGATCTTCCACAGATAAAATCACTCGCCAAACTGTCACGCCTGAGAACTCGTCCTGAGCCTTCTATTTTGAACGCGACATTTTTGCTGACAGAATATGGCTTCACCCATGAAAATATTTAGAGTATAAATTAATGTGTAATTGTATCTAACCGTATCACACACAAAAGAAATCAGAAAACAAAAACAAGCATAGACGTTTTGACGAGCACAGTCAATATATTCATATTAATGATATTCCTTTCTACTACAGGCACCAGAAGGCCCAAAATTTTAGACGAGAAGACTACTCTATTGAATCAAATCCAGTGTTTGACTGGCATATACTTTATCGAAGCCAAAAGGATAAAATACAATGTCTTCGTATGCGTTAATGTGATATCAGAATGTAAAGACAGACGAAAGGCCACTAAGCATTTTTCTCAACGTGCTGATGAGCCTGCCAGCTCGCCGCATTATCCATATTAATTATATTGAACAATAGATGACCGCTTTAGATTATTGCCACACAAGGGTGGGTATCAAAGTAATATATTCCTTGCATTGAACAAAAGCAAACTGGAGAGAAGTATCATTTGACTGACTATTATGAAATTGTCATTTACAGATATATTGCTTATGCAACATTTGTAGTTACATATGAAGGAAGAAGAAAGCCTATAAGTAAAGGAACAAACAGAATAATAATAGAAATATAAGTTCCATCAGTAAAGATGAAACTGGATGACTTCAGATAACGTGTGACTCAACATATAAAACGAAATTAGTATCAATAAAACTATTATATCCTGCGGATATAATAGTTGAAAGGATTACCATCGACGTCTGTAGATGCAATAATTCAGAACTTAGAACAGTAAATTCATTTTAAGAATGCATGATTTTAGATTTAGAAAGGATATGTAATAAATAGATCTACACTACAAGAAAAATGTCTTATGAAATTCCTACAAACTATTTGTATATACATATGTATGTGCGTCTGTGTGTATATGTGTGTGTGTGTGTGTGTGTGTGTGTTTATGTACGTATACATACACACAAACACACACACACACTTATATATATATATCATGCTTATACTTAAAATTCAATTCGAATATTTCTGTGAAATTTGCAAATATATCTACAGATGTTCGTCGAAAGTATGATTTAATCATAATGAAGATCTTTGGACTATTAAAACAGGTTGCCTACTAATACAACATAGCGTCCGAGAAAATTACCACCAAGCTTAAGAGAATTACAGGAGAGAAAGAATAATTCTCTGAGCAATTACGCGAAATGAACCGATCAACAGATTTTGTGGAAAACAGTATGTATATATTCAGAAAAATAAATTCAGTTTGCAACTGCTTTGAGATCTTACTATAATTGCACATCCTTCCCTCTACATTGATTACACGGGACGCCGCTTGGCTGACGGTTCGTGTAGCACCTCCGGGACATCAGACTCGGCAATGATACCCCTGTCCCGTACTATTTTCCGCACTACCAGTCGTTCGTTACAACATCCATCTGAGTCAGTACAGTCTCTGCACAGGGGCCACTCGGACTCTCAGCTTCGCCGTGATCATGAATTAATCTTCTGGTTTAGTTCCTTTGCCCCAAATGGGCTCAACTCTCCTCCGCTCTTCATTTGACACCAACCCTATCTCCTCTCTTCATTTGACACCAATCTCACACGGATTCCCATTCACCTCCCACATCCTCCACCTACACACATGCATACCTCCCACCTTGCTACCCACATCCACACACCACTATACACACACCCATACACACTGTTTAACTCATCATTCATTTTACACGCTATTAGACACACACACACACACCACCTTCCCACTCCACACACATTTCTGAGCACGCACATAACACACCATCATCTACACACACAGAACTGTGAATAACGTCACCACACATACTACTATATGATGAGCCACACATACTGTTTAACTCAGTATACACACCACACATCGTCATCCACACTCCCACACCCAGGGAAGCACATAATACATAAACACAGACGATACATACACACATTCATGAATACGCAAAAACTCATACACACACACACACAACACAGATAGTCAAAGATAACTTTCGCCCACATACATACACTATACACATGCACACCATTTGGTTATAGTGACACATACACACACCATGTGATAAGGTACGCATCAACTTCTACACACAACACACTCACTCACACACACAAACGCACACACATACACGCGTCAAAATCGCCCCATTCTCACATACACACTTACACACTCACACACCATACATACATGCTTGCGAACTTCCTTTTGTCGGGATCTCCCCTTAATTGAAACTCTCTGTATACTTATCTCCCTTTCATTCAACGACTTTTTTTTGCAATCCTTCGCCATGTTCCACTACTGAACTCAATGCGTTTTCTTTTTCATTCTTTCTCTATTGCTTCTTATTCTTTTCTGTCGAAGAGCGTAGGCTTGAAACGTAAAGGAATTTATATATATATATATAAATTCAAATTACGATGTACGGAAACAAACAAACGAAGTTTGCTTTTACAAGCGCCGAGATGTCTTAGAAATTTAAAGAAGTGATTTTAAATTCTCACAAGCAGGATAATGCTAATAATATAGCCTGAACAGAATAAACAACCCCTATTTTGCACCAAAAAGTGTAGGCGGCCAGCCATGAAACTCGAACTCACACCTCGTGATTACTCGTCGCTGTGATCTCGACCAATTAAGCTAAACTGTTTAATTGGTCGGGAGCACCGCAAGTCAAACATCTCATGACTTCAGATGTTTGTGCTACCTTATCATTTGTTGTCCTCTTTAACAGTTATATATATATATATATATATATATATATATATATATATATATATATATATGTACGTATATATATATATATATATATATATATATATATATATATATATATATACGTGTATGTGTGTGTGTGTGTGTATGTGTGTGTGTGTGTGTGTGTATGTGTACTAGTGTGAAAAGGAACACACGATTATAAGGAAAATAAGACAAGTAGAAAAGGCAAAAATAATTTTATCATGAAGAATATTTTAGTACCGGTTTAAGTCTTTGCGACTTTTTTAACTTAGAATAAAGCATGGAAAACAATTAAATTGTGGAAAAATTAAATAAAATGGTTTTTGAAAATATTTCTATAGTTTTCAAATGCAAGTGACATTTTCATTTTTTCTGTCTGTTTGTCTTTCTCTTTTACTCTTTTGAAGGCTTCGTAGCAGGTAGTAGGTAGTAGCAATCCTAAGACAATATTGAGTATAAAGGCGGAAAATACAAATTTGAATACGAAAATCAGTGTCAAATATCTCTTTATTAAAACCGAAAAAACTTCCTTGACTGCTACCCAGATTTTCAGATGATTGTTCCTAAATCAGGAGTGAAAATACAGATTAATTAGTCGTAGTCTCATGAACGATGGTGTGAAACGCTGAGTAACAGTTAAGTCTTTTTCGGTTTGTATAGCAATATATGGGGTGTTCAAAAGGTCTCTCCGCAGTAAGTATTTTATTGCAAAATAAATATTTATAAGAAGGTATAAGACTACAAAAGAATATATTAACATTTAGAAGACTTTAAAATAACTTTATAAGGGGTGTTGAAAGTATCGTCCTTTATTTTCAATACATAAGTTGACTCTTGTCCACATGGTTTGAAATATATCTTGGAGAGTCTGATGCGGTATGGAACGTGTGAAGGTTTTGATTGTGTCTTTTAGCTCATTAATGGTTTCGGTCGATTCTTGTACACTGATCCTTTACTTGCTCCCTAGAAAAAAGTTTGGCGGTGTAAAATCAAGTAATCATGGTGGCGAAGGTTCCCTCGAGATAAATCTGATCACCAAAAACCTCTTGAAGTAGCGCCATGGAGATCCGTGAAGTATGTGCTGTAGCTCCTTTTTGCTGATAGTATGCGTTACTTATTTCACTTTCAATGAGTTGGCCTAGAAATGGATAGTCTTTAACCTTTCATACAATCTTTATCCTGTCATTTGTTTAGACGAAAGTATATCTGATACATATTTTCATACATTCAGAAACGTCATAAAACACAGGAACGATCATATTTACACAATAATTTTCATATTGGGTGAAAAGCAATGTAAAAATTAAATCATAGCCATTTTGCCTTGCATTGTCTAGACTCCAACTAGTTGTTTTCTTGCATTGTAATGTCTGAGTATTTTTAACTACGTAAATGTACGTGTGACGTTGCTGACATAAAATAGCAAATAGATGTGTTGCATTTTCCTTTCATTGCGAGGAACATATATATAAAATTTTAAAGTCTGCTTATCTGTTTGCATGCGAAAATTTCAGAAACATAAAAGAAATTTGTTTATCGCTGATCTGTAAAGAACAAATACACCTAAATCTGCCATGTGCATTCATCTACAATAATGAAAGAATATATGTTATTAAGGTATTATATGGTTTACCTTTAAATCCATATTCAGGTAAAGAATCGTCGATTAAAGATCTTGTTATCTGTGGATTAAGCCAAAACGAAATTTCTGAAATTAATGATCTACGCAAGATATTTGTGAATATATATATATATACCCGTGTATATCTATATATATGTATGTCACTATTTATATGTGAATATAATATCATTTTCTACTCTAGTCACAAGGCACGAAATTTGTGGGGAGGGGACCAGACGATTAGATCGACCCCAGTACGCAACTGCTACTTAATGTATCGACCCCGAAAGGCTGAAAAGGAAAGTCGACCTCGGCGGAATTTGAACTGAGAACATAAATACCTATTTCGTTATTGCCCACAAGGGGCTAAACATAGAGGGAACAAACAAGAACAGACGAACGGATTAAGTCGATTACATCGACCCCAGTGCGTAACTGGTACTTAATTTATCGACCCCGAAAGGATGAAAGGCAAAGTCGACCTCGGCGGAATTTGAACTCAGAACGTAACGGCAGACGAAATACCGCTAAGCATTTCGCCCGGCGTGCTAACGATTCTGCCAGCTCGCCGCCTTCTTTTTTTTCTTTTTTTAATAATTTCTTATTTCTTTATTACCCACAAGGGGCTAAATATAGAGGGGACAAACAAGGACAGACAAGGGGATTAAGTCGATTACATCGACCCCAGTGCTTAACTGGTACTTAATTTATCGACCCTGAAAGGATGAAGGGCAAAGTCGACCTCGGCGGAATTTGAACTCAGAACATAACGGCAGACGAAATACCGCTAACCATTTTGCCCGGCGTGCTAACGTGTCTGCCAGCTCAGCGACCTTACGTATGTATATATGTATGTATATATATATATATATATATATATATATATATATATATATATATATATATATATATATATATATATATATATATATATATATATATATATATATATATATATATATATATATATATATATATATATATATATATATATATATATATATATATATATATATATATATATATATATATATATATATATAAGGATACATACATTCATTTAGAAATATCTATACATATTCATATCATACATACGTATATGCATACAGAAATACATGCATACAGACATACACACGCTCCCACACACATACACATGCACACAAGCACAGACACATAAAAACACACACGTATGTATATACCTATGTATGTTATATATATATATATATATATATATATATATATATCATATGAAAAACATAAACTCTCTTTCAAACATACACGAGATAAACAATGTTCGTATCATTCATCGGTTCTGATATATCATTTCTTGCAATTTATTCTGCTACAAACTGAATATATATTGCTTCTCAGCATATCCAACAGTATGTTATTACACATCTTTATCGGATATTTTATGCATCTATATTGCCCTTCAAAACACCGAAGAGAGGATAATCACACTTCATTTTGTACGTTCTGCATGTACGAAAACTAGAAATTAGAACACTATATATCTTAAATATTATTTTTGTTCTTGTGAATTTATTGCACAACATCACGAAAAATTAATGAGGTAACAACACGAATATGTATCAAAGAAAATATTGCAAAGAGAAAACATACATAAAAATTGTGACAGAAACATGTGTTTACGTGTGTGTGTGTGTGTGTGTGTGTGTGTGTGTGTGTGTGTGTGTGTGTGTGTGCGTATGTGTGTGTGTGCGTGCGTGTGTATAAACGAAAACTTGTGAACAATTAGAGTTGTTCGGATGGAAATTTTGTGATTGCAGAGTATTTTTAAGCGGAGTGTGAAAAATTTCTACTTTTACATCATTACCTGCGTCTTTCATATTTTTAAATTTTGTTTTTTTCTGTGGATGCAGTTCTATCACTTGATCCCACAATCAACTGCAAACTTTCTCTCTCTCCCTCTCTTCTCGCCCTCCTTCTTCATTTTTTGTTCCTGCATTATTCTGTCATTTTTGTGTATATGCGTGGAAATATATAAATATAAATATATATGTATATTTATTTATACATATATGTGTGTGTACTTGTGAGTACGTGTGTGTACTTGTGAGTACGTGTGTGTATGTCCATATACATTAACACATTCCTACACATCCACGCACATAGATATATATGTGTGTATATATATATATATATATATATATATATATATACACACATATATATATATATATATATATGTATATATATGAATATATATATATATATATATATATATATATATATATATATATATATATATATATATATATATATATATATATATATATATACTTATATATAATTGTATATATGTGTGTATGTATACACACACACACACACACACACATATATATATATAAATATATATATATATACATGTATGTATATATATATATATATATATATATATATATATATATATATATATATATATATATATATATATATATATATATCATAAATAAAGAGATAGAGTGGAGTATAAATTATAATGTGCAGGTGAAACGACAGTCTGTATGCGTTCGTTTCTCATTGTCGCGTGTTTATGTAATATATTGATGTCGAATAATGTAAAACGCTTGTTTTATATGAATTTACTTATATTTACTTATGCATACAATTTACGAAGCCTGTCAATATCTAAGTACTGCATTAGCTAAAGAAATAGAATTATATATAAGACCAAACATCTATCAAACTTCACTATGATGGAATAGACGCTAACAAAATAATAAGTCATATAATGGTAACGTACATCCTTGATTGTATGCCTGATTGTGTAAAACTCTGTGTGTGTGTGTTTGTGTATTTTATCGAGTCTGTATTTGTCTCTGGTTATATGTAAATTGTGTACCTGTATGTTTGATTGTGTGCATATGTGTGTGCCTTTGTGCATTTCGTAGAGTCTGTATTTTTGTCTAGTTATATGTATATTGTGTACCTGCATGTCTGTCTTCATATATATTAATATCACGTCTCCTGAAACATCTGAAAACCATATTTTACCATTGGAAGCTATTATTATGTACAGCTTTTTGAAATGAACAGAAACTGCACGCTGTTTGCCATAAGATTTATCACCGATAACTGTTGAGAAAAATTGCTCGACAAACAGGGCAATATATAGTAACTCCATCAAACAAACTGCAAGGAAACTTATGTGAAGAAAAGAAAACAAATAAATTCTTTATAGTCATATCGTGCAATGTCCTTTAAGAGTTTTTATTCCAACCCAAACGTAAATGATCAAAAGGAGATAATTGTCTGTGTAGAGTGCAAAGTAAATAAAGAAATCTGTTTTCATTCAATATCCCCGTCATGATATGTCTTAAGTTCTAATTCGACTTTTGAAAATTAAAATGCGTTCATAACTAATACGTCATTCCAAAGATGTCTTAGAGACATATAGACCCCGGTGCAATACTTAACAAAGTGGTTTGTTCTTCTTGAACCTCCTTCTCCAAGTGGACCATTGAAACGGCAGCATTTCACCGGGATGGAAATTTTCTTTCAACACTAAATTCATTATCACCCACCATAAATGTTTTGACGCTAGTGTCACTAAGTAACCGGTAATGATCATTGATAGTTAAATCCAACAACATACGTCATCTTTTTATATTTCCATTCTGCTTGGATACTGAAGCTGTGTATTGAGAATTATTCATCATTCTGTGAAAATCGCTATAATGAGTTAGAATTTATAAGATTCATCTGCAAAAATCTTGAAGTGAAATAGAGTTACATGTCACGGATGTACGATATTAGTAGGAGTGTCGTGAACTTTGACATGAAAATACTATTAATGTAGGTGTAACTTCCTTGAAACTGATTTTCTCTGCCCTCCTCTAAGACCAAGTCGTGTAACCTCTCCTTCCATTCCCTCTCCTACTTCAGACGTTGCATAAAAAAAAAATGAATGCTACATATTGGGTTACGCGAGCTAACGTTTCGATGCAGCTGTTACTATCGTTGCACTTGTAGAGAAGTAATCAGTGACTGAATATCCTATTTGTTGTTTTGCTAGTCTAGAGTCCTGTTTTGCCATAACTATTTCTGCTTAATAGAAGATAGCCTTTTTTCCAGCCATCTCCTTAAAGGAAAATGCAAATAACATTTCACTTATTTAGAATGTTGCACGTATTGTTTCCTTAAAACAACAGCCTGTGTATTCGACCGCTACTGCTACTGTTACTATTTTACCCTGTCTTCTGGGTACAGAGTAAGAAAATGACTTTAATTGCCATAGATATATGACATGAGGTTTTGCACGACAACAATAACCCAGTCACATGAAAGCAAACATCTCGCCAACCCGGTCACCTGCTTCTATAAAATGAACTTAAGTCACATAATTATAACACCGGAGTTTAACACGGATTCCGTAAATTATCTGTGACTGTGTTTAGAACACCCTCTGCTGAACGGGACGCTATTGGTGGGTGAACATGAAATGAATCGTTTTGTTTCGGAAAACAAAGCGTTTCCTTGTTTGCGAATCGGTATTACGATCGTGAGTGCAACACCATAGTCACTTGGCCGCGTGCGTTCACACGCCCATATTGCGTTACAAAAATGATCAACAACCATCGGGCAATCTTGTCAACCATAACCTTGAAGGTAAATCTCGTATTCCTGCGCCGACAATATTGTTGTACCCCTTCTGCACAGGAGAACTCCACAAATTTTACAACCTAGAATTAAAGCACTGTGCACCATACACTTTCTCCTTCTCATTCAAAGATTTAGAGCTTTATTCGGGAACATTCAAAGATCTTGATATGTTCACAACAGCAAGTACACTGCTTATTTAATTTCTCGTATCTGAACTAAGAATTG